>NC_053023.1:208692063-208932874 GCF_003073215.2 Triticum urartu | reverse complement strand
GTCCCGACCTCACGTGCCTACGTTTACTGCCTAGCTCGCTGCTCCTTTTCTCCGAGTTTGCATCACTGCAACTTGTCCGGACGCAGACGCCAGGCGGGGAGCAGCTCGTTGCTCGCTATCTGCTCACTTGTATGTCTCAGCCGAGTGAGCCAGTGTGCGAGGACGCGGATAAACAAATGTTTGAGATAGTCCATGATAGAGGGGAATGGGGAGGCTGCTATGAGGACATGCAGGAGGATGGCTCAAAGCCCATACAGGCATGCATCTAGGCACGCACCCAATGTCTGCACGTACAGATTCATACACCGGCCAACAAGAGAAGGAGGAGGACGGCGACGACCTTGATCCGGTGAATTTTCTACCGATCCAAAGAAGAAAGGTAGAGGAAAAAACTTCAACATGAGGGAGGACGAGTGTCGGTGTCAGAACCGACGGATCTTGGGTAGGGGGTCCCGAACTGTGCGTCTAAGGTCGATGGTAACAGGAGATAGGGGACACAATGTTTACCCAGGTTCGGGCCCTCTCTACGGAGGTAATACCCTACTTCCTACTTGATTGATCTTGATGAATATGAGTATTACAAGAGTTTATCTATCACGAGATCGTAATGGCTGAACCCTAAAAGTCTAGCCTGTCTGACTATGAGTATTAGGATGTATCTACGGACCTAGCCCTCCGGTTTATATAGACGCCGGAGGGATCTAGGGTTACATTAGGTCAGTTATAGAGAAAGGAATCTTCATATTTGGACGCCAAGCTTGCCTTCCACACCAAGGAGAGTCCCATCCAGACACGGGTAGAGTCTTCGGTCTTGGTATCTTCACAACCCATCAGTCCGGCCCACGTCTAATAGGTCAGACGCCCGAGGACCCCTTAGTCCAGGACTCCCTTAGTAGCCCCTGAACCAAGCTTCAATGTCGAGGTGTCCGACGCGCAGATTGTCTTCGGCATTGCAAGGCAGGTTTCCCTTTCCGAATACTCCAAGATAATCTTCGGACGCAAGGAACATGTCCGGATCTGCAACACAAGTACCACACACAACCGCAGAGAATATAATATTGCATGAGTCCAATCCGCTGACAACATTTTGTAATGTGACATCACGTCTGCTTGGTCATCATTTCGAACCGTTTTTCCGTCTGCTGTTCCATGTTTTGAGACGTGGTTTTCATAGGCATGTCTTGTCGAAGCAGAGATCGTGTCCCCTTATTGCGGGATTCTCAGCAATACGAGCGTGGGTAATATAACCGTGCCATTTACACAGCCCTTGGGAACAGGCGAGTTTTAAGGCTAGTGGGGAGGCGCTTGATATTCACTGCCTTTATAAGGAGATAAGGATTCCCTTTCTTCACCCACGCCTTCTCTCTTCCTCTGTCCTTCCATTCTCGAGCTCCAGCGCCCAAGTCCTCATTCTTTCTGCCTCAAGGAAGTACTCAGCCATGTCCGGATCTGGAGGGAAAGGCAATTGGAGGGCCTCCTCCGTTAGGGAGAAGGACATTACCAGGCTTCGGGAGGACGGGTATCTGGCGAAAGAAATCGCCCACCGGCTTCTAGCCAAGGGGCAAATCGTCCCCACCCTGAAGCCCAACAAGAGGGTGGTGTTCATCCCTCATTTCGTCCGCGGGTTAGGGTTTCCTCTCCACCCTTTCGTCCGCGGGCTTATGTTCTATTACGGGCTAGATTTCGATGACCTAGCCCCGAACTCTTTCCTCAACATCTCGGCATTCATTGTCGTGTGTGAGGCCTTCCTCCGCATCGAACCCCACTTCGGACTGTGGCTCAAAATCTTCAACGTGAAGCCGAAGGTGGTGGATGCCCAGCATGCGGAGTGCGGAGGCGCCATGGGGAGCAAGATGCCCAATGTCACATGGCCCAAAGGTACTTTTGTGGAGACTGTCCAGGAGTGGCAGAAACTGTGGTTTTACATCACAGAGCCCCGCAACGCCACTTGGGCCGCGGCTTTCGAATTCAACTCCGGAGCTCCAATGCGGCTCACCTCCTGGATAGAGAAGGGCCCAAATTGGTCTTCGTCGGACGAACTGATAGCGCTGCAAACGCGCATCCAAAGCATGCTGGATAAAAACATCAAGCTCGTCGACGTAATCCAGGTGATGCTGATTCGCCGGATCCTCCCATGCCAAAGCTGAACCTGCCCTTTATGGGAATTCAATCCGAAGAAGCACCAAACCTTGGAAAGACTCTTCGGAACCACTCACGAAGATGCCTGGAAGTTCCTCTTTAAAGGAAATGAGACGCCGCTAGCCATGGACTCGGACCGCGGGCACGATATTACCCATCATGCCAATGCGGTAAGTCTTTCATGTCTCAAGGCGCATCCTCTACTTGCTTGTTTCAAGGAGGATATCTAAACTTTATTTTTTTCAGGTATGGACAGAGAGAGTGGAGCGGATTAAATGTTCGGCTCCGCTGCTCGAGGAACCAGTCATCCCGCTCCTGACAAAGATGCTGGTGCGGGCGCCCTATAAGCCACCAAAGAAGAAGGCCAAGGGGGTCCGGATTGGCCCCCGCCGCAAGGGAGCTTCGGACGTATCGTCTGAAGACAAGACTCACTCCTCCACCGCCGAAGATGATGACAAGGAGGAGGAAGAAAGCACCTCCCCCCTAATGGGGGGAGGAAGAAGAGGGCGGCATCCACAAATCTGGAGGCGGAGGCGCCCAAGAGGGGGAAGGGTCCCCTTGCGGATAACTCCGCGTGGGACGTCGATAGGAGCCCAGAGCGACGCCCCCGAAACAAGCACTGGCCGCGTCGTAAGTATTAAAAACCCGCATACGTCCATGCACCCGGCCTCTCTTGCTTCATGATATTTAATATGTTTAAATGATGCCATTGCAGTCCGGCCCACGACAGCTCCCAGCGATCCTCATCAAGAGGTTCCTTGGATTTGCAGGTGATGGCCAGCGAGTCACCGCCGGCCGCTCACTCTCCCCCGGCCAAGGGCGACGACGAGGTGTTGTCCCAAAGGACCTTCCCAGGCTAGGGAGAGGTTCAGGAGGCCACCAGGGTGACACCAGAGGGCGGAACCTCGGCTGCCGGACACATGGGGGAGCAAACCCCCATGGCGACTGGGGATGAGGGCCTTGCTCAATTCGACCCCCAGCCGAATACAAGTTCGAAGACCTATACGGCTCCGAAATCCGGCGAGCAGCCTCCTTCGAAACAAGGGGGTGTGCCCATTCCGCCAGTGACCTCTGTCCAACCAGAGCCGCCCGTGAGAAGCACGAGGCCAGGCTTGATGAGCTCCAGTAAGAGCTCCAGGATGCCGTGAGGAAGTGCGAATCCTTGGAGCATGATGTTTCAGCTCGAGAGACCGAACTCGCCAAGGCTCGCCAAAGCGCGGAAGAGGCCCGGGTTGAGGCCCAGGGCGGCCTCCACGAGATCCAGGAGGCCAAGAAAATTGCAGCGGGTAAGGCGTTTAATATGCAAAGCAAATATGTGAAGAAGAAGTATCTCTTACTAAGTCGGATTCAGAGTTCTCCAGGGGCATTTGCGGATCTGCCGCGTAGTGTGTCTAACGCTGCGGAGTTCTTCCGAGCCGAAGAAGGGAGCTCTACGGAGAAGCTGTTCTGGTCGCAATATCTTGCGCCAGAACATCCAGTGCCCTTTAGCGATCAGCTAAAACAGCTGGTCGAGCTGCATAGGGTGGCTGAACTGGCCATGAAGGATTTAATAATCCGGCTGTGGCCTGCCGAAGCTATGCCCGACAGCTACTTCGAGCTCGTGAAGCGACTAGTGAATGCCTGTCCTCGGCTAGACGTCGTCAAGCGGTCGGTCTGCATCGAGGGCGCGCGCATGGCCTTCGCCCGCATCAAGGTGTGGTGGGCGAAGATGGACGCCGTCAAGCTTACGACCGGCGGACCGCCAGAGGGCAATGAGCACCGCATGCCCGAGCGGTATTTTGAAGACGTCCTAGAGGGGTCTCGTATTGTGGTGACGCAATGTGTGCAAGACATTATTTTCTAATGAATACATTCATGTTGTCTCTACCTTGTATGACCAAACAAAGTCGTTTATGTAATATATTGTTTCTTATTAAAAAAAATTCACCTCTTGTGCGGCCGTGTTGTGTGAAATCTGAGAGTTGGCCAGTCGTCGGCTTCTGCCCCCACGTAGGTAGTACGGGGGTGTTCAGGATGTAATCTAAACACTCTTGATCCAATTGTTTGGTCCTTGAAGGAGGTTTTTAGCGCGACGAACCAGGCAATCGGACTATGTTGCTTTAGCACTCTCACTTAGCCATAGGAGTTTGACAATAAAAATATAGGCGCAACCCCTAGTATCCGAACTAGGATGCTGTAAACACATGATCGGGTAAGTACCGATCCCTCGCGTAATGCGGAAAAAATCTGTAAGGATTTGAGACCTCTGAAGAGCTGATCAGCTCTCGCCGCATCATGACAGTCAGTTTTTGGCTTTCTCTACTAAGGTGCCCATCCGGGTAAACCAGGGCACAATCGCAGTAGTTCTCCCTTTACTACCCTAGCCGATATAGTGGAATGTAAGGTAGCAAGCACAGGAGCCGGGCAACCCAACTATTGACCAAAGACATGATTCGCAGCCAATGCATATATTGCTAAATTCGGGGTGCCGAACTATACAGTAAAAAGTGTTCGGACTTTGTTGCCGTGTTGTGGGGCGCTATGAAGCCCCTGGCAAATTGAAACGTACCAAAGTGTACGGGTGCTATTTGATAAAGTTATCAAAAAAGAAAAAGAAGAAAAAGTAGTAAGCTAGAGCCGTAAAATTTGGGTCGCAAACTGTTTCCATTATAATTTCATTAGTGCATTAAAGCGCATTTATACAAATAGTGCAGTAAGCAGAAGGCTATGTAATATGCCTTAACCAAGGGAGAGCTGCGTGCGGGTCCTGAGAACAAGTAGAGGGGTTGTTACAGAAACCACGTAAAAATTCCCCAGTACGTCTATGCTTCTTGCCGTCTTGGTGTGTTCATCCTTCGAAAAGGACCGATGGTCAGGCCGTCTGAGAAGGCCTGTGGAAAAGAAACCTGAAAGGGAGAAAGAAGTAAAAGTGGAAGTACATGTGTCCGGGGGCGATCGAGCCATATTGTGGATCACAAGCTAGTTATTCCTCCATCCATGCCCATGGTATTTTGAGTGCGTAGTTATGTACACGCGGTACAATTGCCGCCATTTGGTTGGGACTGGGATAGAGGCCGAATTGTTAGTCGAGCTATTGAGGAGCAGAGCTTTCCTGCTGTAGAATAGTCCGGACTCTCTTGACAGTATCCGTGAGCTCGGCCGCCGAATTAAGGTTTTGCTTGAAAAGGCCACTCTGTACTTCTGCCGCTAAGGCAGCGGTGTGCTCCTCGGTGCGGAGGGAGCGTTCCATGTTTCCATTGACTGTTATGACGCCGCGTGGTCCGAACATCTTGAGCTTGAGATAAGCGTAGTGTGGCACTGCGTTGAATCGAGCAAATGCGGTTCGTCCAAGTAGTGCGTGATAGCCGCTGCAAAAGGGGACAATATCGATGATTAACTCCTCACTTCGGAAGTTGTCCGGAGATACGAAGACAACCTCTAGTGTGATTGAGCCCGTACAGCGGGCCTCTACACCTGGTATGACTCCTTTAAAGGTAGTCTTTGTGGGCTTGATCCGTGATGGCTTAATGCCCATTTTGCGCACTGTAAACTGATAGAGAAGGTTGAGGCTGCTGCCACCATCCATCAGGACTCACATCAGGTGGAACCCATCAATTATTGGGTCCAGGACCAATGCGGCTGAACCGCCGTGGCGGATACTGGCCGGATGGTCCCGACGATCGAAAGTGATCGGGCATGACGACCATGGATTAAATTTTGGGGCGACTGGCTCTATCGTGTAGACGTCCCTAAGCGCGCGCTTGTGCTCCCTCTTGGGGATGTGGGTAGCGTATATCTTGTTCACCGTTTTGACCTGAGGGGGAAACTTCTTCTGTCGTCGTCCTCGCTTTGTGATCCCTTCTCCTTGCTTTCGGCATTTAACTTGTCGGCCTGTTTAAAAATCCAACAATCTCTGTTGGTATGATTGGGTGGTTTGTCTGGGGTGCCATGGATCTGGCACGGACGATCGAGTATGCGGCCCATGCTGGATGAGCCTGAATTGTTCTTTTTGAACGGCTTCTTCCACTGATCGGACTTAGAGCCACTAAATCCGGCATTGACCGCCATATCATCGGTGTTGTCATTTTTGTTTCGATGCTTCTGTCTGTTGCGCCAGGACTTGTCGTTGCTATTTCTGGCTTCAGGGTTACCGGCGTCGCTTGTATTGTTTTTGCTGCGGGCTAGCCAACTATCCTCACTCGCACAAAAGTGGGTCATGAGTGCCGTGAGGGCTGCCATGGACTTCGGCTTTTCTTGGCCGAGGTGGCAGGGGAGCCATTCATCGCGGATGCTATGTTTAAAGGCCACTAGGGCTTCGGCATCCGGACAGTCGACGATCTGGTTCTTTTTAGTTAGGAACCTAGTCCAGAATTTCCTGGCTGACTCTCCGGGCTATTGAACTATATGGCTTAAGTCATCGGCATATGGAGGTCGAACATATGTACCTTGGAAGTTGTCAAGGAAGGCTTCTTCCAAGTCCTCCCAGCTGCCGATGGAATTTTTGGGCAGCCTGTTTAGCCAGTGCCGGGCTGGCCCTTTGAGTTTTAGGGGGATGTATTTAATGGCATGAAGGTCATCGCCGCGGGCCATATGAATATGGAGAATGAAGTCTTCGATCCATACCGCGGGGTCTGTGGTTCCATCGTATGATTCGATATTCACGGGTTTGAACCCTTCTGGGAATTCATGTTCCATGACTTCATCAGTGAAGCAGAGAGGGTGTGCGGCACCTCTATATCGGGCTAGTTCGTGACGTAGTTTGGATGGAGTCCGTCTGCGGCTTTCGGCTCAAACGTAATTGTACTTTCCATGCTCGGCTTGATAGCCGTCGTTGCGCGTCGAGGCACGCCCCCATTATCCGTAGATCGATCTAGCCGGACCTGTTTTATTCTTCAGGCCCTGCCGGAGATCATACGTGTATCCCTGAGCAGTTTTGTCTCTGCCTTTACGGCGAGGTAAGGAGGGCTGGTGTGCGGCTTGTATTGCCGCTCTGTTCATTAGCGCTAACTTGCCCGTCTTCCCGTTCGTTTTGTTCGGCAGTTGCCTCAACGGGGTCTTCATTGTCTTTGGCACCTTCTAGAGTGTTATCTTCTCCTGTGCCGGTGTTGCTGTCTTTGCTGCGGCGTGACTTAGAGCGGCGCCACCGACGCCAGCGCTTTGGTTGTATCTCGGGAGGTTTATCCTCAACTGGATCTTCCTTGTCATCGTTGCTGTTCTCTTTTGGTGCATCCACCATGTATACATCATACGAGGAAGTGGCCGTCCAGCGTCTGGTAAACGGCGGGTTTTGGGCCTCTTCTTCTCCGGCATTGTCGTCCATACCGTCGATGTCATCGGAGCCGTAATCGAGCATGTCAGTTAAGTGTTCGACAGTGGCTATGAACTGGGCGGCGGGTGGGAAGCGAAATTCTCCGTCATCAGCCTCCGGTTCGAACCGGATACAATTCGACTGTGAGCCCCCCGCTAAGGATAGTGCTCTTAACGAGTTTAACACGTCGCCCAAAGGTGAGTGCCGGAAGATGTCCGCGGAGCTGAATTCGATGATCGATGACCGATCAAGCTCGACGTACACGGACGCACAAGGCTCGGAACCTGTAGCCGGAGACGAGCCCATGGTTCTGGTGACACAGATGTCACTTGAAGTTAAGTCTGTGTGCAGCTCCAATGCCGCTGAGTCTGCAGCTTCCGCGGTGGGGTTGAGCTTCCCGTCCTCGGATGGCGCTATCTGCTCTGGATCTAAAGCCGGAGCAGTTGCTGTTCGTGTCAAAACCGGCAGATCTCAGGTAGGGGGTCCCGAACTGTGCGTCTAAGGTTGATGGTAACAGGAGACAAGGGACACGAAGTTTTACCCAGGTTCGGGCCCTCTTGATGGAGGTAATACCCTACGTCCTGCTTGATTGATATAGATGAATATGAGTCTTACAAGAGTTGACCTACCACATGATCGTAATGGCTAAACACTAGAAGTCCAGCTTGTATGACTAAGGTATTGAGTGTCCCCTATCCAGACTAAGTCCTCCGGTTTATATAGACACCGAGGGGGATCTAGGGTTACATAGAGTCAGTTACATAATATGGAATCTTCATAGTTGTTCGCCAAGCTTGCCTTCCACGCCAAGGGGAGTCCCATCCGGATACGGGTATAGTCTTCGGTCTTCATATCTTCAGAGCCCATCAGTCCGGCCCATAGATAACAGGCCAGACGCCCGAGGACCCCTTAGTCCAGGACTCCCTCAGTAGCCCCTGAACCTAGCTTCAATGACAAGGTATCCGGCGCATAGTGTTGTCTTCGGCATTGCAAGGCGGGTTCCTCCTTCCGAACTCCCGAATATTCTTCAGACAAATTGATGGTGTTCGGACCTGTAACACACACCGCACACAACCGTAGAGAGAATATAATAACACACGAGTCCCATCCGCTAACAACTTTAGTAATGTGACGTCACGCATGTCCGGTTATAATTTCGAACTATTTTTCGCCCCACGTTTCGAGATGCGGTTGCCATTGGCACGTCTTGTCAAAGCAGAGATCGTGTCCCCTTATCACGGGATTCTCATCAATACGGGTGTGGGTAACCCAACCGTGCCGTTTACACAGCTTTGGGAGCAGGCGAATTTTAAGGCGAACGGGGGGGGGGGGGGGGGGGGGGGGGGGGCGTTCGATATTCACCGCCCTTATAAGGAGATAAGATTCCTCCTTCTTCCCCCACACTTTCCTCCTGCCTCTCTGTCCTTGAGCTCCAGCGCCCAAGTTCTCATTCCCCTGGTGTCGAGAAAGCACTCAACCATGTCCGGATCCGGAGGTTAAGGCAACTGGATAGCCTCCTCCGTTAAGGAGAAGAACGTCGCCGAGCTTCGGGCAGCCGGGTACCTGGAGAAGGAAATCGCCCACCGTCTTCCAGCCCGGGGACAGATCATCCCCACACCGAAGCCCAACGAGAGGGTAGTGTTCATCCCCCACTTCCTCCGCGGGCTAGGGTTTCCACTCCACCCCTTCATCTGCGGGATTATGTTCTACTATGGGATAGATTTCCATGATTATCCCCGAACTCCTTCCTCAATATCTCGGCGTTCATCATCATGTGCGAGCCCTTCCTCCGCATCCACCCCACCTTCGGGTTATGGCTCAAAATCTTCAACGTGAATCCCAAGGTGGTGGACGGGTAGCACGCAGAGTGTGGGGGCACAATGGTGAGCAAGCTCACCAATGTTTCTTGGACAAAAGGCACATTCGTGGAATCTATCAAGGAATGGCAGAAGCTATGGTTCTACATCACCGAACCCCGCGACGCCACTTGGGCCGCAGCTGCCGAATTCAACTCTGGCTCTCCCGTGCGAGTCACCTCTTGGGTCGAGAAGAGCCCAAACTGGTGTCTGTCGAATGAGCTGATTGTGCTGCAAACGCGCATCCAAAGCATGATCGATAGGGATATCAAGCTCATCGACATAATCCAGGTGATGCTGGTGCGCCAGATCCTCCCCTGCCAGAGCCGAAGCCGTCCTCTATGGGACTTCAACCTAAAGAGACACCATACCTTGGTGAGGCTCTTCGAAACAACTCATGAAGATGCCTGGAAGTTGCTTTTCAAGGGCAACGAGATACTACCGGCCACCGATTCGGATTGTGGCCATGACATAAATAACCTCCCCAACGAGGTATGTCATTTTTAACACACCCCTTACTTGCCTGTTACAAGGGTGGTATCTAATGCTTTCATTACCATTGCTTTTTTCAATACTGGTTGAAGCAGGCGAAGAAGATTCAGTATTCGGTCCCCTGCCCGAGGAGCCAGTCACCCCGCGCTTGGCGAAGATGCTGGAGCCGGCGCCTTACAAGGCACCAGAGAAGAAGGCCACATGAAAGGCCAAGGGGGTCCGGAGTGCCCCCCGCCGCAAGGGCACTTCAGACGCGGTGTCCGAAGACAAGGCCCATTCCCCCGCCGCCGAAGACAACGCGGATGATGATGATGAGGAGGAGAGCGACTCTCCCCCCGACGGGGGGAGGAAGAAGAGTGCGGCCTCCACAACTCTGGAGGCGGAGGCACCCAAAAGGGGAAGGGCTCCCTAGCGGGTAACTCCGCATGGGACGTTGATGATAGTCCAGAGAGGTGTTGTCCTGAAGGACTGTCTCCAGCATGGGAGAGGCTCGGGCGGCGCCCGAAGGCGAAACCTCCATCGTCGGACACCAAGGGGACTCAATCCCCAATGAGACTGGCGGGGGGGGCCGTACACAGTTCGGCCCTCAACCGGACTCAATTCTGGAGACTGAGGCGGCTCCGGAATCCAGCACGCACCCTCCTTCAAAACAAGGGGGGATGCCTATTGCGCCGGTGGCCCTTGTCCAACCAGGGGCACCGGATAACCTGCTGGAGGCGCTACGAGGCGCTTCCATTATGGATGAGCACCGTGCCCTTATGGGCGTGGTGATTGAAAAGGTTCAGTCTGCCAAGGCTGGGTCAACTGAAGCCTGCAGCAGCTTGCTGACAGGTTTTGAGGTAAGAAACGCCGAACAAGGAGGAAATCCCAGTGTAGACCAGTAGCCCCTGAGACACTGTGCGGTGTTCGGAAAGAAAAAGCCGAACAGAGGATCAATCTCATTTTAACAGGAAACTAACTTAATTGTTCTGCAATGCAGGCGTCGTTGCTAGCCACAGCCTCACATACTGCCGAAGTTTCTGGACTGAAGCAAAAACTGGCGGAGGCCAAGGAGGAGCTGGGCCAAGCGAAGAGGCAACTCTAGGAGAAACAAGGTAAGCAATAACCTGTTATATATTTGAAAAGAAGAAAATTGTATGCGATGACCAAAATGCCATGATTTGTACAGAAGCGACGATCAAGGTCGAGGCCTTGAGAAAGGCCCTGGCCGAAGCCGAGGGGAAGGCTGTACAACAGCAAGCCGCCCGTAAGAAGTTCAAGGCTCAGGTCGGGGAGGTCCAGCAGGAGCTCCAAGACATGGTGAAGAAATGTGAAGCTTTGGAGCACGAGGCGTCGGCCCAAGAGGCCAAACTTACCAAGGCTCGTCGGAGCGTAGAGGCCGCATGGAATGAGGCCCGGGACGCTCTTCAGGAGATCCAGGAGGCGAAGAAGATCACAGCGGGTAAGGCATTTAACATGCAAAGCAAGCATGTGGAGAGGAAGTACCTTTTACTAACCCAGATTCGGAGTTGCCCAGGGGCTTTTGTGGATCTACCGCGCAGTGTATCCAATGCTGCAGAGTTCTTCTGAGCCAGGGAAGGGGATTCTTCGGAGAAGCTGTTCTGGTCGCAGTATGATGTGCTAGAACACCCGGTGGCCTTTTCCGATCAGCTGAAGCAGTTGGTCGAGCTGCATAGGGTGGCCGAACTGGCCATGAAGGATTTCATAATCCGATTATGGCTGGCCGAAGCTGTACCTAGTAGTTATTTCGGCCTTGTGAAGCGGGTGGTGGAGGCTTTTCCACGGCTAGGCATCGTCAAGTGATCCGTCTGCATCGAGGGTGCCCGCATGGCCTTCGCTCGTTGCAAGATGTGGTGGGCGAAGATGGATGCCGTTGAGGTGGCCAGGGGGCCACTGGAGGGCAAGGAGCACCGCACACCCGACCGATATTTTGCGGATGTCCTAGAGGGATCTCGACTTGTAGCAACGCAGTGTAGGAAGGACGTTATTCTTGAATGAATACATCCATGTTTTGCCTTGTATAATCAAATCCGCCTTGTAATATATAATTTTTATTATGTTTTGATTGTTTCCTCCTATGCGGCCGTGCTGTATGAAATCTGAGGATTAACCAGTCATCGGCTTCAGCCCTCGCGTAGGTAGTACAGAGGTGTTCGGGATGGAATTTAAACAATCTTGATCCAATTATATGGTCCTTGAAGGAGTTGTTTAGTGCAGCGAACCAGGCAACCAGACTATACGACTTGAACACCCTCACTTAGCCATAGGAGTTTTATAATAAAACATAGGCGTAGCCCCTGGTATACGAACCAGAGTGCTATCAGCGTCTGATCAGGAAGTACTGATCTTCTCGAAATACGGAAAAATCTCCAATGATTTGAGACCTCCGAACAGCTGACCAGCTCTCGCCGCATCATGACAGTCAGTTTTCGGCTTTCTCTACTGAGGTGCTCATCCGGTTTAGACCAGGACACAATCGTAGTAGTTCTCCCTTTACTACCCTAGCTGATGTAGAGGAACGTAGGGTAGCAATCACAGGAGCCGGGCAACCCAACTATTGACCAAAGACATGATTTGGAGCCAATGCATATAATGCAAAATTCGGGGTGCCGAACTATACTTATAGGAAGTGTTAGAACTTTTGTTGCCGTAGTGTAAGGTGCTATAAAGCCCCTGCCAAATGTCAAACATACCAAAGTGTACGGCTGCTACCTGATGGGGTTATCCACAGGGAATCTGAAAAAGAAAAGAGAGAAAGAAAACAAAAAAGACGTAAAGGTAAAAAGCTGGGGTCCTAAAGCTCCAGCTACAAACTATTTTGATTGTAATGTAATTAGTACGTCAAGGCGCATTGATACAAATAGTGCAATAAGAAATAGGCTATTTAACATGCCGGAACTAGGGGAGAGCTGCATATGGCCCCTAGAAAACAGGTAGAGTTATCGTTAATGGAATCACCTAAAAAGTTCCCCATATGTCCGCACTTCTCGCCGTCTTGGTGTATTTATCCTACAAGAGGACCGATGACCAGACCCCCCGATGGGGCCTGTGGGATTGAGACCTGAAAGGAAAACAAGTAAAAGTGAAAGCATGTGTGTATCCGATTTCGGTTGAGCCGTGCCATGGATTACAAGTTATCTGTGCCTCCGTCAATGCCCATGGAATTTTAAGTGCGTAGTTATGTACGGGCGGCACGAATGCCACCAATTGATCGGGAAGATTAACTCCCAGTTGAGTCAAGTGGTTGTGGTACCCAAACATTCTGAGTATATGTTCACTGACAGAACTATTCTCCTCCATCTTGCAGCTATAGAACTTATTGGAGACTTCATATCTCTCAATTTGGGCATTTGCTTGCGATATTAACTTCAACTCCTGGAATATCTCATATGCTCCATGACGTCCAAAACATCGTTGAAGTTAGCTTCGAGGACATAATTCTTCTGTGGAGCAATGAGGATAATCCTCAAGTTACGGACCTAGTCCGTGAAGTTGCTACCATCATCTTTCAACTTAGTTTCTCTAGGAACACATTAAAATTCAAAGGAACAGTAGCACGGGCCATTTATCTACAACAACATAGACATGCAAAATACTATTAGGTACTAAGTTCATGATAAATTAAAGTTCAATTAATCATATTACTTAAGAACTCCCACTTAGATAGACATCCCTCTAGTCATCTAAATGATCACGTGATCCGTATCAACTAAACCATGTCTGATCATCACGTGAGATGGAGAAGTTTTCAATGGTGAACATCACTATGTTGATCATATCTACTATATGATTCACGCTCAACCTTTCGGTCTCAGTGTTCGGAGTACATATCTGCATATGCTAGGCTCGTCAAGTTTAACCCGAGTATTCTGCTTGTGCAAAACTAGCTTGCACCCGTTGTATGTGAACGTAGAGCTTTATCACACCCGATCATCACGTGTTGTCTCGGCACGACGAACTGTAGCAATGGTACATACTCAGGGAGAAAACTTGTACCTTGAAATTTAGTGAGAGACATCTTATAATGCTACCGCTGTACTAAGCAAAATAAGATGCATAAAGGATAAACATCACATGCAATCAATATAAGTGATATGATATGGACATCATCATCTTGTGCCTTTGATCTCCATCTCCAAAGCACCATTATGATCACCATCATCACCGGCTTGACACCTTGATCTCCATCGTAGCATCGTTGTCGTCTCTCCAACTATTGCTTCTATGACTATCGCTACCGCTTAGTGATAAAGTAAAGCAATTACATGGTGATAACCCACAAGTTTATTGATTCGACACAAGGGGAGCCAA
Source organism: Triticum urartu (assembly GCF_003073215.2). Taxonomy (NCBI): domain Eukaryota; kingdom Viridiplantae; phylum Streptophyta; class Magnoliopsida; order Poales; family Poaceae; genus Triticum; species Triticum urartu. The sequence goes on along the minus strand of NC_053023.1, from coordinate 208,918,789 downwards.
AGAATATTCTCAAGTATTAGCATCTGAGTTGTCAATTCAACCACACCTGGAAAACTTAATATCTACAGCAAAGTATTTAGTAGCAAAGTAGTATGATAGTAGCGGTAACGGTAGAAAAAGTAATAGTTTTGGTTTTATAGTGATTGTAATAGTAGCAATAGAAAAGTAAACAAGCAAAGATCAATATGTGAAAAGCTCATAGGGAATGGATCAGTGATGGATAATTATGTCGGATGCGATTCCTCATGCAATAGTTATAACATAGGGTGACACAGAACTAGCTCCAGTTCATCAATGTAATGTAGGCATGTATTCTGAATATAATCATACGTGCTTATGGAAAAGAACTTGCATGACATCTTTTGTCCTACCCTCCCGTGGTAGCGGGGTCCTATTGGAAACTAAGGGATATTAAGGCGTCCTTTTAATGGAGTACCGGAACAAAGCATTAACACTTAGTGAATACATGAACTCCTCAAAGTATGGTCATCGCCGTTAAGTATCCCGATTATTGTCACTTCGGGGTTAACGGATCATAACACATAATAGGTGACTATAGACTTGCAAGATAGGATCAAGAACTCACATATATTCATGAAAACATAATAGGTTCAGATCTGAAATCATGGCACTTGGGCCCTAGTGACAAGCATTAAGCATATCAAAGTCATAGCAACATCAATCTCAGAACATAATGGATACTAGGGATCAAACCCTAACAAAACTAACTCGATTATATGATAAATCTCATCCAACCCATCACCGTCCAGCAAGCCTATGATGGAATTACTCTTGCACTGTGGTGAGCATCATTAAATTGGTGATGAAGGAAGGTTGATGATGACGATGGCGATGGATTCCCCTCTCCGGAGCCCCGAACGGACTCCAGATCAGCTCTCCCGAGAGAGATTAGGGCTTGGCGGCGGCTCCGTATCGTAAAACACGATGAATCCTTCTCTCTAATTTTTTCTCCCCAAACGTGAATATATAGAGTTAGAGTTGAGGTCGGTGGAGCACCAGGGGGCCCACGAGGCAGGGGGCGCACCCAGGGGGTAGGCGCGCCCCCAACCCTTGTGGACAGGGTGTGGGCCCCCTGGCCTTGATTCTTTCACAAGTATTTTTTATATATTCCAAAAATATTCTCCATTGATTGTCAGGTCATTCCGAGAACTTTTATTTCTGCACAAAATAACACCATGACAATTCTGCTGAAAACAACGTCAGTCTGGGTTAGTTCCATTCAAATCATGCAAGTTAGAGTCCAAAACAAGGGCAGAAGTGTTTGGAAAAGTAGATAAGTTGGATACGTATCACATGGCGATTGCATTTCATACAATAAAGCGACAACCATATGGCTCCTGCCAGTTGCCGATAACTGTTACAAAACATGATCATCTCATACAACAATTTATATCATCACGTCTTGACCATATCACATCACAACATGCCCTACAAAAACAAGTTAGACGTACTCTACTTTGTTGTTGCAAGTTTTACGTGGCTGCTACGGGCTTCTAGCAAGAACTATTCTTACCTACGCATCAAAACCACAACGATTTTTCGTCAAGTGTGCTATTTTAACCTTCAACAAGGACCGGGCGTAGTCACACTCGATTCAACTAAAACTGGAGAAACAAACACCCACTAGCCACCTGTGTGCGAAGAACGTCGGTAGAACCAGTCTCATGAATGCGGTCATGTAATGTCGGTCTGGGCCGCTTCATCCAACAATATCGCCGAATCAAAGTATGACATGTTGGTAAGAGTATGGCTATTATCGCCCACAACTCTCTGTGTTCTACTCGTGCATATAACATCTACACATAGACCTGGCTCTTATACCACTGTTGGGGAACGTAGTATTTCAAAAAATTTCCTACGAACACTGTCGGAGTAATGGGCCACGGGTAGGCCGACCCGAGCCCCAGAACCTTTCAAGACATCGGGGCAGGTTGCGCCCCTCAAGACCCCAGGACGAAGAGCCGCCTTCTGAGAAGTCGGCAGCAAGACGACCGACTGCCCACACACGGCCGAGTCCCAGGGACGACTTCAGGACAAGCCGACTCCTGACTGGTGACTTCCCGAGAAGCCGGCTTTGGGGAGTCGGCCCGCGACTCCAATGAGCCCATATCCTCATAAGGAGGGGCAGGACCGGGGAGTGGCTACAGTAAAGCCCACTCCCGCCCCTTACTAAGGGCAGGCATGGCCACAACACACCGTACCAGGGGAGATCTCCGTGCGGCGTGGCACTGTTGCCGTGCTGGCCCTGACATCAGCGCCGAAGGACCGAATCCAGCGCCCACGACGACTTGTCTGTACGACCCTGAGAGGGCGGGTCCTACTAGTCAGTGGGACCCCAGGAAGCGGCGAGTGCGCCACCAGTCGGCCCCCGGAGTCGGCCAGACCCTTCCCCGGGGCCCACGCGCCATTAACCAGATGTGACAGAGAGTGGCAACAGTGATCGCCCGCCAGGCGGCAGGGCTGTTGCCACGACCCCATGATCAAGCCCGCGTCATCAGAAGCACGGCTACAGTAATCAGCAGCCGGCAAGACCCGCCCGCGGCGGACGCGGCCTGTCGGCTCCGTACCTGGCCAGTCGGCGGGGCCCACCAGTCAGCGGAGAAGACGGAGGCCAGAGGCACTGACGGCTGGGACCGCGTCCAGCCAGATTACCATTGTAGCCCTGGGGGGTAGGCCTATATAAATCCCCCAGGGCGCCCATGCAAAGGGTTGGAATCCATTAGCTCTAGATCAGATCATATAGGAGGGAGAGAGCTAGCCTTGCCCTCTCCTACCTCTAGGAAACAGCTCAAGGAGCAATCGTGTAAACACCTTGCCATAGTGATCATGCGGAGACCCCGCAGAGCAGCAGTAGGGGTATTATCTCCCCGGAGAGCCCTGAAGCTGGGTAAGATTCGCCGGCGTGCATGTCTGCGCCTCATCCCGTTTCCAGGCACCGGCGACGTTCTACTCGCCCCCACCATGATAAGCCATCCTTTGGCATATGTCGCACCCAACCCCCGACATTTGGCGCCCACCGTGGGGCATGGTGCACCGCCGTCCGAAGACCTGTTCTGGACGGGAACCCTTTTCCTCCCTGGCGAGCGCAGCCAGCCAGGCACGCCAGATGGAGTTTGCGCCGACACGCTGCGTGGCATTGAGATCGCCTGTGCAGCCAGTTTCCTCGCCGAACTTGTCGGAGAGGTTCACCTCTCCGACGAACCTGCATCCAACGCAGGCACGGGCGGCTCCGAGAGCCTTCTCGTGGGCCTCCTCGATCAACTCCACGACTCCGACACCGCGTCGCTCGACGCGTTCCCCACTAATGTGGTGGTCTACGACGAACATCTCCCTTGCGCGGAGAGCGATGGAAGCACCGTCACCGAGGTGCTCATCATCAGTCATGACGAGCTCCTCGATGGAGGAGCACACGATCCGCTCGGCGCGGCGCTACAAGACCTGGCTGCGCCCATTCCGGAAGACACTGACGCAGAGACGTTGGAGGCACGCCGCCTTCAGCTCGTCGAAGGCGCGAAGAAGCTGGCTAGCATGAGGCGCTTGTCAGAAGCCTACCAGCGAGAGATAGATCGCGCTGTTGGCGGCTCGCCGGCCCCGGCGGGGCCCAGCCGCCTTGGCGCGGTCCAGTAGTGCGGCGTAGCCATCGCCGACCTGTTCGGGGCAAGCCGCCCCGTGTACGCTACACCAGCGGAGAACATCCGAGCCGCCAAGGCGGCGGTGGACGAGCTGGACAATTTCGAGGGCGAAGAACGCCGCCTGATGATGGAGCGAGTCCAGCGGCTCCTCGACGCAGCTGCCGTGCAGAACGAGGCCGGCTGCCGCACGGAGGCGCCGCAGCGGCAAAACGACGACCTTCGCCGAGATCAAGGCGCGACATCTCGGACGCCGACTGGCGGTGCCCGAGGAAGAAGAGACAAGGATCCGGCCGTCAGCCACAGTTGGACTCACATTACCATAGAGCGCGACCGAGACGGCCGCCCGAGAGCAGTGCAACGACGGGACGACTATCCGCCTCCTCCTCCTCGCAAGGAGAGGCGAGTCTCCCCGCCGCTTGTTGACCATCCGACTCTCGGCGACTGCCTTGGCCACCGAGAGGGAGTCAGAGAAAATGACGCCCGCCGCCGGATCGACCGACTTCACCGATCCCTAGCGCTGGAAGAAGAAGACGAGTTGGGTCCGCCTTGTTTCGGGCCCCGCATTCGAGATGAGCCCTTTCCCAGAGGGTTCACGCTCCCAAGAGACACGCCCAAGTATACCGGCTCCGTGAAGCCGGAAGACTGGCTGGTCGACTACTCCACGGCTGTCAGCATAGCAAACGGCAACAAGCATGTCGCCGTAAAATACGTTCCGCTCATGCTCCAGGGCACGGCTCGGACATGGCTGAACAGCCTGAAGCCCCGCAGGATCAACAGCTGGGTCGACTTCACCGAAGCATTCGTCCGCAACTTCACCAGCACGTACAAGCGTCCTCCCAAGCCTCGACAGCTCTCCTTGTGCGTGCAAGGCCCCGACGATTCGACTCGCGATTACCTCACGCGTTGGGCCGAGCTTCAGAACTCCTGCGAGGGCGTGCACGAGGTGCAGGCCATTGAGTACTTCACAGCCGGGTGCAGAGAAGGCACCCTCCTCAAGCACAAGCTCCTCTGCAACGAGCCAGAAACCCTCGACGAGCTGCTGATCATTGCGGACAAGTACGCCACGGCCGACTCCTCCATGAAGGCGGAAATTCAAGTCAGTGCAACTGGCAAAGTGGCCCCTCAAGCTCCAAGAACTCCGGCGGGAGACGCCAATCGACAACAACAGCAGGGCAACCACAAGCGCAAGGCCCCGCTGCCAGCTTCCAGCAGCTGGCAGGTCACGACCGTTGAAGCCCAGCAGCTAGATGGGCAGCCTCCGCCCAAGCGATAGAAAGGCGGCAAGCCCAACTGGTTGCCGGCCTTCTCCTACGAGCAGACTCTGGATGGACCTTGCAAGTTCCAAAGCGGCGCGAAGCCGTCGAATCACACCACCCGGAAGTGCCACTAGCTCACCAGGATCACCAAGGGAGACGGCCTCCTGCCTCCATCGCCTACTGGGCAGCCGCCTCCGCCTCCGCCCCAGCAGCCTGCTGTCAGGCCAGTCGGCGCAGTACAAGACAAATACCCTGAAGAACACGGAGCCTACGTGGTGTTCACTAGTATGGCTGATGATCGACGCAACAGGCGGCCGCAGCGACAAGAGGTGAACACAGTAGCATCAGAGACGCCAGGGTTCATGCACTGGTCCGAGAAGCCTATTAGCTGGAGCAAAGCTGACCACCCAGAGGTGATGCCGAGTCCGGGCTCCTATGCCTTGGTCTTGGATGCCACCTTTGCTACAGATAGATGAGCCGTGCGTTTCTCGCGAGTTCTGATAGACGAAGGCAGCAGCATCAACATCCTGTACAAGGACACCATGGAGAAGCTAGGAATCAAGCAAAGACAGCTTCAGAACAGCCGGACTGTGTTCCACAGCATTGTTCCTGGGCTTTCCTGCTCACCAATCGGCAGGATCCTGATGGACGTCCTCTTTGGAGACAAAGATCACTTCCGCCGAGAGTCGGTTTGGTTTGAGGTGGTGGACCTTGAGAGCCCATACCATGCGCTACTCGGCCAACCCGCCTTGGCCAAGTTCATGGCGGTCCCCCACTACGCCTACCTCAAAATGAAGATGCCCAGTTCCAGGGGAATTCTGACTGTAGCCGGCGACTACCGGAAGTCGTCTGCCTGTGCGGCTGAGAGCAGTCAGCTAGCTGAGTCCCTGGTGATCGCGGCCGAGAAGCGGCTCCTTGAGCGAGTTGTGGCGATGGCCGGCAAGCAGCCAGAGGTATCGCCCAACCCAAAGGAGTCGGAGGCTGAGGGTTCGTTCAAGACGGCCAAGGAGACAAAGAAGATACCCTTGGATCCGGAGCACCCAGAGAGGTACGCTATCGTAGGCGCAAACCTCGACAGCAAATAGGAAGGCGAGCTCGTCGATTTCCTCCATGAGAATCGGGACATCTTCACATGGTCCCCCAAAGACATGCCAGGTGTACCGATGGAATTCACCGAGCACAAGTTACATGCCCGATCTGATGCAAAGCCGGCCAGGCAGCCCCTGCACCACCTATCAGAAGAGAAGAGAAGAGTTGTCGGAGAAGAGATAGCCCGACTCCTGGCGGCCGGCTTCATTATGGAAGTATTCTTTCCAGAGTGGCTAGCCAATCCGGTCCTGGTGCTGAAGAAGAACAAGCAGTGGCGAATGTGCATCGACTACACAAGCCTCAACAAAGCCTGCCCCAGGGACCCGTTTGCTCTACCAAGAATTGATCAGGTGATAGACTCCACCGCCGGATGCGAGCTGTTGAGCTTTTTGGATGCATACTCAGGATATCATCAGATCAAGCTGAACCCGGCTAACAGACTGAAGGCCTCCTTCATCACGCCGTTTGGAGCCTTCTGCTACCTTACCATGATGTTCGGCTTGAGGAATGCCGGCGCCACCTTTCAGCGTTGCATGCAAAAGTGCCTCCTCAAGCAGCTCGGCAGAAACGCCCATGTCTACGTGGACGATGTGGTGGCGAAGACGGAAAAGCATGGAACACTGCTGGAAGACCTCAAGGAGAACTTTGAGAACCTGCGCCGATTCCAGATCAAGCTCAACCCCGAGAAGTGTGTCTTCGGAGTACCAGCCGGCCAGCTCCTTGGCTTCCTGGTCTCTGAATGCGGCATAGAATGCAACCCTGTGAAGATCAAGGCCATTGAGAGGATGGAGATACCCAGCCGGCTGCTGGATGTGCAAAAGTTCACCGACTGCTTGGCGTCCATCAGCCGATTCGTCAGTCGGCTGGGCGAGAAAGCTCTCCCCTTATACCAACTCATGAAGAAGACCACTTTTTTCGAGTGGAACCACAAGGCGGACGAAGCTTTTCTCCAATTGAAGAAGATGCTGACTACTCCACCCATTCTGGCGGCTCCGACTCCTAAGGAACCTATGCTCCTGTACATCGCCGCCACCAGCGGGGTAGTCGGCACGGTCATTGTAGTGGAACGCAAGGAGGAAGGCAAGGCGCTACCTGTCTAGAGACTGGTATATTACCTAAGCAAGGTACTGTCGACCTCCAAGCAGAACTACCCCCACTACCAGAAGATGTGCTATGGCGTGCACTTTACCGCCAAGAAATTGAAGCCTTACTTTCAAGAGCATCCAATCACTGTGGTTTGCACGGCCCCGCTTGCTGAGATCATTGGTAGCCGAGATGCTTCCGGCCGAGTGGCCAAGTGGGCCATAGAGCTGGCTCCCTACACCATCCACTACCAGCCCCGCACCGCCATCAAGTCACAAGCACTGGCCGACTTCCTCGTCGACTGGGCCGAGACCCAGTACCTACCTCCAGCGCCTGACTCCACCCATTGGCAGATGCATTTCGACGGCTCCAAGATGCGCACCGGCTTGGGAGTCGGCGTCGTCCTCACCTCTCCTAAAGGCGACAAGCTCAAATACGCACTGAAAATCCATTTTGCCGCCTCTAACAACGTCGCCGAGTACGAGGCGCTCATTCACGGGCTCTGGATTGCCAAAGAGCTTGGCATTCGCCGGATCTTGTGTTATGGCGACTCGGACTTAGTGGTCCAACAGTCATCTGGCGACTGGGACGCCAAAGATGCAAACATGGAAAGTTACCGTTTCCTCGTGCAGCAACTCAGTGGGTATTTCGAGGGGTGCGAGTTCCTCCATGTGCCAAGAAACGACAACGACCAAGCAGACGCCTTGGCACGAATCGGCTCTACCCGCCAAGAAATACCATCCGGCGTTGCCCTTCAACGCCTCCTCAAGCCATCTGTCAAGCCTTCACCAGAATCAGACTCCATCTTTGTGCCGGCTCCTCCCGAGGAGGTCGGATCCGACTCCAGAGCCCCGTCACACGGTACGGGGATTTTGGCAGATGGCTCCAAAGTCACCACAGTTAAGGCCGGCCCGGGGACTTCAACGGCGGCCTCGAAGACTCCAAAACTCGGCCCAAGAGCCACGCCAGTCGGCCCGTGGACTTCGTTAACCCAGCAAGCAGTTATGGACTCCGTCCCGCCGCCTCCCAGCCCAACCGCCCTCGCCCAAGTCGCAGTTCTGGCAGTCGAAGAAATAGCAGCAGCCTCATGGGCCTAGCCCATCCTCAAATTCCTGGTAAGCAAAGAGCTGCCGACTGATGAGACCTCAGCTCGGCAAGTACAACACCGAGCGGCAGCCTACACCATAGTCAACAGAGAGCTAGTCAGGCACAACATCACTGGTGTCTACCAGCGCTGCATAGAGCCAGAGCAAGGCCAAGCAATTCTCAAAGACATCCATCAAGGCGAGTGCGGCCACCATGCGGCTTCAAGAGCACTCGTTGCAAAAGCCTTTCGACATGGTTTCTTCTGACCGACTGCCTTAGAAGAAGCCAAAGAGTTGGTCCAAAAATGCAAAGGGTGCCAGAAGTTCAGCTCCAAGCCACACCAGCCGGCTTCTGCACTCAAGACCATCCCCATTGCTTGGCCTTTCGTAGTTTGGGGTCTAGACATGGTGGGACCATTCAAGACAGCACGAGGTGGCTTAACTCACTTACTTGTCGCAGTGGACAAGTTCACCAAGTGGATAGAAGCGAAGCCAATCAAGAAGCTGAACGGTCCGACTGCCGTGACTTTCATCTTCGATATCACAATTCGGTACGACATACCACACAACATCATCACCGACAACGACACAAATTTTGCCAAAGGCGCCTTGGCCCGTTTTTGCGCAACACAGGGCATCCGACTGGACCTAGCGTCCGTCACCCATCCACAGTCAAACGGCCAGGTGGAGCGAGCAAACGGCCTCATCCTGTCCAGCATCAAATCCCGGCTGATCGAGCCTCTGGAGTGCTCGGCTGGCTGCTGGCTCGACAAGCTACCAGCCGTCCTCTGGAGTCTACGCACGACTCCAAACAAGTCAACCGGCTTCACGCCTTTCTTCCTCGTCTACGGTGCCGAAGCCGTCATCCCAACGGACATAGAGTTCGATTCCCCACGAGTCACCATGTACACCAAGGAGGAAGCAGAAGAAGCACGTCAAGACGGTGTCGATCTGCTGGAAGAGGGCCGGCTGTTGGCACTCAGCCGGTCCAGCATCTACCAGCAGAGCCTGCGCCGATACCACAACAGGAAGGTCAAGCCAAGATATTTCCAAGAAGGCGACCTTGTGCTCTGGCTGATCCAGCAAACAGCCGGCCAGCACAAGCTTTCGGTGCCTTGGGAAGGCCCTTTCATCATCAGCAAAGTACTGGGCAACGACTCCTACTACCTGATTGATGCTCAGAAGCCCCGAGCACGCAAGAGGGACGACTCCGGCAAGGAGACAGAGCGGCCATGGAATGCAAATCTCCTCCGAAGATTTTACAGTTGATGCAGTATGTACCACACTACCTTTTGTATTAAAGTACCAAGACTTCGGGCCCCCCGAGACGAGCTTGGGGACTGCCCTCTTTTGTCTGTATGATAAAAATTATGCCTACAAGTATGTTACTCTTCGTTATGCCGCTTGGCACCGAGCTCGACAAGTCGGCCCAGGGACTTGCCGCCTTGCACTGTGAAATGCTTCCTGCAGCCGGACAAGTAGTGTGTAACACCTAAACCGTCTCCTGTCAGAAGCCGCAGCTTGCAGAGCGACAGTACGGTGGGCAGAAGTAAGGTAGAATGGGCGTTCGCATGAAAAATGGCTAAGGACTCAAAGCATAAAACATAGCTCAAGACGGCTTCCAGCCTTTTTTCGCAAACCAACTCTTGAATAGTCAGATTGCCGCCTTCTATTCAATTTGCTCAAAACTCTTAAAAACGGCTAAATACTTGCCTTCCCAAAGTAGCCAAGCATTTGATCTAGCGGCAGTCCACAGAGCGGCTGTCCGATTGGCAAGGCAGACAACTAAGGGAAAGCGGCAAAGGAAAAAAGCCAAAAGAGCAATGAGCAAGAAAAGATAGAATTCGGATAAATATTTACATAACAAAGGTCCTTGGCCGAATCTTTGAGCAGAAGTTCAAAATACACCTCGCGGGTGGAATTGTGCAAATTAACAAGTTCTTCAAAGACTACTAAAGCAGATAAAATAAAGATAAGGCGGTAGCTTAGGAAGCAGCAGAGAGATTAGGAGGGTCGGAGGAGGCGGCAGCGTCAGGCGTTGGGGCGGCCGGCTGGGTAGTCTCGGCTTGATCGCCTCCGGCGGCAGTCGGCTCGGTCGCACGCGGCTCGTTGCTGGAGGCGCGGTCGAGTTGAGGCTGGCCGTCTGCTCCGTCTTCTGGTGCTTCCGTCTCGCCTCTGTCCTCCGCCTCGCCTTCCTCCTCGACGCTGGAGCTGATCACCTCCGCCGAGTCCTCGCCGTAGTCTGGGTTCATCCCAAACCACTCCAGAGGTACCTCCTCGCCGTCTTCAGACTGCTCGGGGACGAAGATGCTGGTATCGGTGTACTCAGCGATCACCGCGGCACGCTTGACGAGGGCGTCTTCCGCGACTGCCAGCTCTGGCCGGGCCTCTGACCGGAGGGTGGCCAGCCGGTCTAGATCCAGCCCCAGATACCACGCCTTGACGAACTCCAAGGCCCGGCGCGCTCCAGCCCGGGCCGAGGAACCCTTCTAGGCCTCAAGATGACTAGCCGCGACCTCTAGCCAGTCGGCAGTCAGGCTGGGGGTGCACGGAGCCTGCATGTCCGGCCACAGGGCGGCAATCGCCTGGGCGCCGACACGTTGAAGCCGGCGCAGCATCCGGTGAGTCGGCCAAAGGCGAGCCTCGATGCTCAGGATATGCTCATCAAGGGTTTGGGGGGCGTCGGCGGCGATCTCTGCACCTTCCGCCCTCCGACCTTCACGGTCAGCCTCGATGGCTTGGATGGCGGCCTGCGAGTGCCCAAGAAAGAAGTCTGCCAAGACGGAAGAAACGAAGAAGTAAGTCAAAAACCAGGAGTCGGCACGACTTATAATCGGCAGCTCGAAGAAAGAAAGTAAAGAAACTCACCATCAACGATGTCTTCAATCTCATGGAAGCTGTAGGCCAGCATCGCCTCCTTGTCAGACCAGGAGGAGCGCTCGCTCGCGAACTCGGCCAGGAGGGCAGTTTCTGTCTCTTCCGCCTCCTTCTATGTCTTCGCAAGCAGCTCCCTCTGCTCTGCCAATTGAGTGGCTAGCAGATCGCGCTCTGTCGCGAGCTTGCTGCACTCCTCCCCCTTGGCGCGCAATGTGGAGTTGGCTTCGCTCAGCTGCTGTTGAAGAGCAGCGTTGGCTCCTAAAGAGAACGAAGAAAGAAGGCGTTAAGTCATCAATAAAGAAGGTCGCCGGGGAGATCCGGCCCGACTGCTCAGCAGTCGGCCCGAATCCCGGGGACTACAGCCCGCGGGTGCGCCAGCGCGCCCCCGCAAAGAAGAAAAAGGACTTACTCCGGCTCTCCGACAAGTCGGCGGTCCGCTTGCCCAGCTCTTCAACGTTACAGTTGAAGGCAGTAACGCGGAGGTTGTGGTAGTCCTGCGACAGGTGTTTCGGACAAAAGTTAGTACCTGGAGCTCACCAATTGGAGTTCCGGGCCGCGTGCTCAGCAGCCAGCCCAAAACTCGGGGACTACACCCAGTGGGTGCGCTGGCGCGCCCCCACAGAGAGGAACAAGAAAATAAGGACCAAAGAAAAAACATACCCGGACGGCTGCCCGCGATGCCAGGAACGCCTTGGTGCAGTTCTGGAGGGCGTCGCCCTCAGCTCGAAGCTTCGCCTGGACGTCCAAAAGCGCCTGGTTCAGCGGCCCTGTGCCACCTCCTCGCACCCACCCAGTGGGCGTGGCGCTCGTCGCTTCGGCGTCTGGGATCGCCGAGCTGGCGGTGCCGGCCTCCAGGGGGCGGGGTGCCGAGGTCACCTTCTCAAGACGGCGGCGCGTTGGCGAGCCGACTTGGAGGAGTAGCCTCGCCACGGCCTCATCTTCAGTCGGCGGCACCGGAGGGTCCGCTAGCTGTTTGCCCTGCGCGCTTCCAGACGGCGGCGGAGGCGGCGGCAGAACGATCACGTCCGGCGTAGAGGAGTCGCCGCCTTCCCTCTCCAGGATGGGGTTCTCGCCGCCGGCTCTCCCAGTCTGCCCCGTGAACTCTGGAGGTGGCGGTGCAGAGTTCAGCGGGGGGACGAACACCGCCGATCGGCAGCGCGCGGCCTCCTCAGCCTGCCGCTTCGACGCGACGACAGCTTCGACCTCCGCCAGTTTCTTCTTGGCGGAGGCCTCCGCCTTATCGGCCTCCGCCTTCTCCAGGCAGACGGCCTCTTCCTCGTTGCGCTTCTCCTGCGCATTGCTCTCCGTCGCCTCCCGGAGGTCAGCAGCAGGGTCAATCCGCCGAGTGGCGGCGGATGTCTCCGCTAACCCCATGACGGAGGCGGCGGCAACCCTCTCAAGAGTAAGGGGAGCCCTGAAGTAAGGGAAGCAAGTAAAAGACTCAGACAAAGCTGCAGAGAAAGAATAAAGCGTTAAGACGGAATACTCACGCGGAGACTAGTGGCGGTTTCTTCACTTCCTTACGGAAGCGGATGGCCTTCGCAGCCGCCTCGTCCCGCCGGGTCGCCGCAGCCGAACCCTTGGGCTTCTTCGGCCGACTGCGGAACAAGGTCGGCACGGCCCTACGCTTCTTCCCGCCGCCCGGAGCACCCGGTGTGGCAGAAGAGCCCGCGCCAGGCTGGCTGGCTCCTGGCCGATGGCGGGGGGCGACTTCTCCCTCGGCCTCGTCGTCAAGCCAGTCGGCGAAAGTGGCCGAAGGCCTGGAGCCGCCTGCTGCTCCTCTCCTCCCTCCGCGTTGTCTTCCAGGGCCGCCGCTCCCAGATCGGGGTTGTCGAGGTCACTCTCTGCCCGGTCGGCAAGGAACTCGCGGGCTGGCCCCGTGGTGCCGGCTGGTGGATGGAGGAGGGGATTCTGACCAAAGCCGACTGGTCAGACCGCATAAAACAAACTCGGCAAAAAAGAAGACAATCCAAAGAAAGAAAGGAAGGGCAACTCACTATAGGCGGGGGGTTGGCGTGGGAGTACGGCTCCTTGCCGAACCGCCAATCCTCCAGGAGCTTGCTGTCCGAGAGGTAGTTCACCATGTAGGCCACCTCCTCGTGAGGCATGTCCTTGGTGCACATCCAACTCGGATCATGGCGCCCGCTCATTTGGCATATCATGTGGGGGCGACCTTGGAGCGGGAGAACTCGGCGCGCCACGAAGGCGGCCAGCAGGTCTGGACCAGTCAAGCCCTCCGACTGCGTCAACACTCGGAGTCGCGTGACGGCGCCGGCTCCCGCAGGCGTCAGCGACTTGGCCCGGTACGACCAGTTGGGCAGCCTCCCAGCCGGCGGGCCGGCTTCGAAAGCCGGCAGGTTGACCCAGTCGCCCCTCGCGGAGACGCTCCTGACGTAGAAGTATGATCGCTGCCACATCTTCACCAACTTTATCAGCGAGATGGTGGGGAAGGGGTTGTCGGCCCCCAACCTTCGCACGGCGATGAAAGCGCCGCATTGAGCCGGCACGCCTACAGCCTGGGTGCCGAGTTTGGAGAAGAAGAACTCCCCCCAGAGCTCGAGGGTGGGGAGGACTCCGAGGAAGCCATCACACAAGGCCACGAAGGCGGACAGCAGCACCACCATGTTGGGCGTGAGGTGGTGCGGCTGAAGGCCGTAGAACTCCAGAAAGGAGCGGAAGAAACTGCTCGCCGGCAGCCCCAACCCGCGCAAGCAGTGCGAGTGGAAGATGACCCGCTCGCCCTCCTGCGGCACGGGGGAAATCTCCCCCTCGGCGCGAGACGCACCCGCACGTAGTCTTCGCTGGGGAGCCGACGAGTCTTGCGGAGGAACTCAATATGGTCATCGTGACCTTCTGAGCCGTCCCAGGTGCCGGAGCGCACCGGGGGAGGCGCGGCGACAGAAGAAGAACTCATCACGAGCTAATCGCCGCAGCGTTCGTCAAAGCTTGGGCGCGTGGCGGAGCAAAGAAGAAGGAGGAGGAGAAGAGCAAGGAGTAGTTAGAAGGAGGGGCGCGCGTGCTCTGCCGCGCCCCCCTCTTTCCCCTACTTATAGCCTCATGGGCTGCGAAGCCGAGGGGGCGGTCGTGGGATTTACTGTGCCCACGACCCCATGACCCCCACGTTTCCACGACAAAGTTACTACGCGCAGTAACTCCCCGGGAATCCCAACCGTCCGCCTGGGCCACAGCGGATCCGCTCGGGCGCCGAGGCGCGGTAGTGGCGGGCCCCACCTACGGGCCTGTCCCGTCGCGCGCGTAGGCTGGCAGAATGGCCCAGCCACGTGTTATCACGTGATAGGCCGGGAGCGGGCGGCAGCCTGGAGGCTTAGCTAGCACGCTACTTGGATCCCGCCACGACTTTCGAAATATTATGCGAGTCAGAATTGGGCGAGTCCAACTCCTTCTGGCCGGCCTAGCAGAAGTCAACCAAGAGCCATGTGTCAAGTACCCGGAAAGAGAAACTGCTGAGGCTTCTCGGCTGATTGTCCGCGGCGCCTCACCAGCTTCGGGGACTACTGTCGGAGTAATGGGCCACGGGTAGGCCAACCCGAGCCCCAGAACCTTTCAAGACATCAGGGGGCTGCGCCCCTCAAGACCCCAGGACAAAGAGCCACCTTCTGAGAAGTCGGCGGCAAGACGGCCGACTGCCCACACACGGCCGAGTCCCAGGGACGACTTCAGGACATGCCGACTCCTGACTGGCGACTTCCCGAGAAGCCGGCTTTGGGGAGTCGGCCCACGACTCCAACGAGCCCATATCCTCATAAGGAGGGGCTGGGCCGGGGAGTGGCTACAGTAAAGCCCGCTCCCGCCCCTTACTAAGGGCAGGCATGGCCACAGCATGCCGTACTAGGGGAGATCTCCGTGCGGCGTGGCACTGTTGCCGTGCTGGCCCTGACATCAGCGCCGAAGGACCGAATCCAGCGCCCACGACGGCTTGTTTGTACGACCCTGAGAGGGCGGTTCCCACTAGTCAGTGGGACCCCAGGAGGCGGCGAGCGCGCCACCAGTCGGCCCCCGGAGTCGGCCGGACCCTCCCCCGGGGCCCACGCGCCATTAACCAGATGTGACGGAGAGTGGCAACAGTGGTCGCCCACCAGGCGGCGGGGCTGTTTCCACGACCCCATGATCAAGCCCACGTCATCAGAAGCACGGCTACAGTAATTAGCAGCCGACAAGACCCGCCCGCGGCGGACGCGGCCTGTCGGCTCCGTACCTGGCCAGTCAGCGGGACCCACCAGTCGGTGGGCCCCAGCAGTCGGCGGAGAAGACGGAGGCCAGAGGCACTGACGACTGGGACCGCGTCCAGCCGAATTACCATTGTACCCCTGGGGGGTAGGCCTATATAAACCCCAGGGCGCCCATGCAAAGGGTTGGAATCCATTAGCTCTAGACCAGATCATATAGGAGGGAGAGAGCTAGCCTTGCCCTCTCCTACCTCCAGGAAACAGCTCAAGGAGCAATCGTGTAAACACCTTGCCATAGTGATCATGCGGAGACCCCGCAGAGCAGCACTAGGGGTATTATATCCCCGGAGAGCCCTGAAGCTGGGTAAGATTCGTCGGCGTGCATGTCTGCGCCTCATCCCGTTTCCAGGCACCGGCGACGTTCTACTCGCCCCCACCATGATAAGCCATCCTTTGGCATATGTCGCACCCAACCCCCGACAAACACGCAAGATCTATCTAGGAGATGCATAGCAACGAGAGGGGAGAGTGTGTCTATGTACCCTCATAGACCGAAAGCGGAAGCGTTAAGTAATGCGGTTGATGTAGTCGAACGTCTTCGCGATCCAACCGATCAAGTACCGAACGCACGACACCTCCGGGATCTACACACATTCAGCTCGGTGACGTCCCTCGTACTCTAGATCCAGTTGAGGCCGAGGGTGAGTTGCGTCAGCACGACGGCGTGTTGATGGAGATGATGAAGTTACTGACGCAGGGCTTCACGTAAGCACTACGACAAATATGACTGAGGTGGAAAACTATGGAGGGGGCACCACACACGGCTAAAGATCAACTTGTGTGTCCATGGGGTGCCCCCTCCCCAATATATAAAGGAGGGGAGGAGGAGGAGGAGGGCCGGCCTCAAGGGGCGCGCCCAAGGGGGGGATTCCTACTCCTAGTAGGAGTAGGTTTCCCCCTTTCCTAGTCCAAGTAGGAGAAGAAGGAAGGAGAGGAAGAAGAGAAGGAAAGGGGGGCCAGCCCCCCTAGCCCTAGTCCAATTCGGTTTGGGCTAGGGGGGGGGGGGCGCCACCTCTTGGCCCACCTCCTCTCTTCCACCACTAGGCCCATAAGGCCCAATAACTTCCCGGAGGGGGTTCCGGTAACCCCCGGTACTCCGAAACTTATCCGAAAGGACCCGAACCATTCCGGTGTCCGAATGTAGCCTTCCAATATATGAATCTTTATGTCTCGACCATTTCGAGACTCCTCGTCATGTCCGTCATCACATCCGGGACTCCAAAAAACCTTCGGTACATCAAATCACATAACTCATAATACATATCGTCAAGTTAAGCATGCGGACCCTACGGGTTCGAGAACTATGTAGACATGACCGAGACTCATCTCCGGTCAATAACCAATAGTGGAACCTGGATGCTCATATTGGTTCCTGCATATTCTACGAAGATCTTTATCGGTCAAACCGCATAACAACATACGTTGTTCCCTTTGTCATCGGTATGTTACTTACCCGAGATTCAATCGTAGGTATCATCATACCTAGTTCAATCTCGTCACCGGCAAGTCGCTTTACTTGTTCCGTAATGCATCATCCCGCAACTAACTCATTAGTCACATTGCTTGCAAGGCTTATAGTGATGTGCATTACCGAGAGGGCCCAGAGATACCTCTCCGATACACAGAGTGACAAATCCTAATCTCGATCTATGCCAACTCAACAAAAACCATCGGAGACACCTGTATACCATCTTTATAATCACCCAGTTACGTTGTGACGTTTGATAGTACACAAGGTGTTCCTCCGGTATTCGGGAGTTGCATAATCTCATAGTCATAGGAACATGTATAAGTCTTGAAGAAAGCAATATCAATAAACTAAACGGTCATAGTGCTAAGCTAATGGATGGGTCTAGTCCATCACATCATTCTCTAATGATGAATGATGTGATCCCGTTCATCAAATGACAACACATGTCCATGGCTAGGAAACTTAACCATCTTTGATCAACGAGCTAGTGAAGTAGAGGCATACTAGGGACACTCTGTTTGTCTATGTATTCACACATGTACTAAGTTTCCAGTTAATACAATTCTAGCATGAATAATAAACATTTATCATGATATAAGGAAATATAAATAACAACTTTATTATTGCCTCTAGGGCATATTTCCTTCATATTTATCATGCACAACCCCGATGACATGCCGAGCAATTGGTTCATACTTTTTAACGTGCTTCAGCCTCTTCAACTCTCACACAATACATGTGCGCGAGCCATGGATATAACACTACGGGTGGAATAGAGTATGATGATAGGGGTAAATATAGATAAGACAAAAAGTAAGAAAGTCTCACATTGACACGACTAACCAACGGGCTATGGAGATGCCCATCAACCGATATCATCGTGAGGAGTAGGGATTGCCATGCAACAAATGCACTAAGAGCTATAAGTGTATGAAAGCTCAGTATGAAAACTAAGTGGGTGTGCATCTAATCCTATAATGAAAAATTCCTACTAGTATATGAAAGTGACAACATAGGAGACTCTCCATATGAAACATATGGCGCTACTTTGAAGCACAAGTATGGTAAAGGATACTAACAATGCCCCTTCTCTCTTTGTTTATTTTTTTCTTTTTTCTTTTCTTTTTTCTTTTTCTCTCATTGTCCAGAGTCTCATCCCGACTTGTGGGGGAATCATAGTCTCCATCATCCTTTCCTCACTAGGGCACTGCTCTAAAAATGAATAATGATGATCATCACACTTCTATTTACTTATAACTCAAAAGAAATAAAAATTACAACTCGATACCTATGACAAAGTATGACTCTATATGAATGGCTCTGGCATGTATCAGGATGTGCAATGATCTAGCGTAACATGTATGAAAAATGATGAACGGTGGCTGAGCCACAACTACTATGTTAGCTGTATGATCATGCAAAGCAATATGACAATGAATACTCAAGTCATCAAACGGAAGCGGTGGAAGTTGCATGGCAATATATCTTGGAATGGCCATGGAAAAACCATAATAGGTAGGTATGGTGGCTATTTTGAGGAAGGTATAATAAGGCTTATGTGTGATAGAGTGTATCATATCATAGGGTTTGGATGAACCTGCGAAGTTTGCACCACGTTTCGATGTGAGAAAGGGCAATGCATGGTACAGTAGAGGCTAGCAAATTGTGGTAAGGTAAGAGTGTGTATGATCCATGGACTCACATTAGTCATAAAGAACTCATATACTTATTGCAAAAGTTTATTAGCCTTGGAAGCAAATTACTACTACGCATGCCCCTAGGGGATAGATTGGTAGGAAAAGACCATCGCTCGTCCCCGACCACCACTCATAAGGAAGACAATCAATAATAAATCATGCTCCAACATCATAGCATAACAAGAGACTATACGTGCATGCTTCGGGAGTCACAAGCCTTAACACCAATGTTCTTACTAACCACAACCGTTTACTAGTACCTTCCACATATTCCATCTCTATATCTCAAAACTATTGCAAGGAATCAAACATATCATATTCAGTGATCCATAAGTTTTATGTAGGATTTTATGACTAACCATGCAGTTGACCAATTCCTTTTGACTCTCTAAATAGATATAAGTGAAGCATGAGAGTTTAATTATTTCTACAAAAGACCATGCTCTAACAAATATAAGTGAAGCAAAAGAGCATTCTTCAAACAAACGTTTTCTATGTAAAGAGAAACAGGCAATCAAAACTTCACATGATATAAGTGAAGCACATGAAGCATTCTATAAAGCCGTACTCAAAAAATATAAGTGAAGTGCAATGAGCATTCTATAAATCAACCATGGACTATCTCATACCAGCATGGTGCATAAAAGAAAAATGAAAACTAAAAGCAAAAGACGCTCCAAGATTTGCACATGTCACGCGAACGAAACGAAACCGAAAACATACCGATACTTGTTGAAGAAAGATGGGATGCCTTCCGGGGCATCCCCAATCTTAGGTGCTTGAGTCTCCTTAAATATTATTTTGGGTGACTTGGGAATCCCCAAGCTTGAGCTCTTGACTCTCCTCCTTCTCCTCTTACTGAGACCTCCTCGATCTTTGATCACTTCATCCACACAAAACTCAACAGAAAACTCGGTAAGATCCGTTAGTATAATAAAGCAAATCACTACTCTAAGTACTATTGCAAACCAATTCATATTTTGTTTTTGCATTGTAGCTACTATAATATAACTTTTCCATAGCTTATATTACCGATAAAAATTGATAGTTTCATCAAAACGAGCAAAACAATGCATCAAAAACATAATTTGTCTGAAACAGGACAGTCTGTAGTAATTTCAACATTCACCATACCTCTGGTACTCCAAAAATTCTGAAATAGGAAAAATAAACATTTTGTATAGCAAGACTGTGCAAAAAGTTTCATAAGCATTCGACGTTCCCGTAAAAAAATGTAAAATTGCGCACTACAGCCAAAGTTTCTATTTCTGCACCGCACATGCCAACAAGCAATCTAAACATCCTAAAGGCAAATCTTCGCACATTATTTTTATAATACAATGGAATTGTACAAGGGGGTAATTATTTTTGTGAGAATATTCATGAAGAATTCTACATTGTTTCCATGAGCATGAACACAAGTGTTCAAGGTCGACCCTCACTTCTCCAATGCATAACATCCAATCGCTTCACTTTTTGAAAAGGTTTTTAAGTTCCCCTCTATATTTTTTGTTTTTAAACTTTATAAAAGCACTCAACATAAAGAAATGACTCTCTAAAACTTCCGGGTTGTCTCCCTGGAGCGCTTTTTTAAAGCCATTAAGCTAGGCACAAAGTGCTCAAGTAGTGAATCCACCCAGATCCCAAGGTATATCAAAGCCAATTTTAATTAACAATGATTTGGCATTTAGTAATGATCACAAAGCAACATATATCATGCATTGACGAAGTCTAACTCTCTTCCTATGCATCCGCATGTTATACAAGAACAATTCATGCACATCAAGTAAAGGCCAATACATAGCATAAGTAGTTTCTTGCACTTTTATCGTGTTGGAAACATAGAGGTGGAGATATAGTTCCTCTCTCATAATAATTGCAACTAGGAGCAGCAAGCACATGCATATTAAATTCATCAAAATCATCATGTGTAATGGTAGAATGCAACCCATCAACATAATCCTTAATAAGTGCAAACTTCTCTGATATAGTGTAGTCGGGAGAATTCAAAAAGATAATAGGACTATCATGTGAGGGTGCAATAGCAACAATGTCATTCTTAACATAAGGAACTATAGAAAGTTCATCTCCATAAGCATAATTCATATTGGCATCTTGGCCACAAGCATAACAAGCATCAAGTTCATCAAAAAGGGATATTTCAAACGAATCAACGAGATCATAGCAATTATGATGGCATTCATCCTTCGGTAAGCATGAAGGGAAATTAAATAGTGTATGAGTTGGAGGGTTACTCTCATTAGAAGGTGGGCACGGGTAGCTAATCCGTTCTTCGTCCTTTTGATCTTCGCTCTCCTCGTCATCTTTTTCATCCAATGAGCTCACGGTTTCATCAATTTCTTCTTCCATAGACTCCCGCAAAATATTAGTCTCTTCTTGGACAGCGGAGGAGTCCTCAATATATGGTTTAACATAGGCATTAGAAGCATAATTATCATAACAATATTTAAGTATATCAAAATTTTCAGATTTGTAAAGAGTGGCATCATACTTTTCAATCAAAGAAGCAATTTCATAAGCACCCCTAAAAGCAACAAATTCTTCAATTTGTTCGATATCAAAGTAATTATAAACACCTTTGGCATAAGAAGATACGATTCCATTATCAATAAACTCACATTGGTAGGGAAGGTGTTTCTTAGGGTCTTCAGAACAACAAGTAACATCATATAATTCACACAAATTCCAAGCATATCATTGCATAGTATTAATTTGATGCTGTAAAAGTTTCCCTTTTTTAGATAAACGATGTCACACAAAAAAGCATGCTCATCTAATGATTTTCCCTCAACTAAACTAGTTGGGTTTTCAGCACGAGCACAAATGGATCGAAGATGATCCAAGTAGAAAGCTTCAGTAGTATGATATATTTTGGGTGGTTCTTCAACCATTGGATTAGTAGGTAAAACTATTTTTTTGGTATTTTGCGTTTCCTACCCATAACTGAAGATACAAAACAAGAGCACAAAATAAAAATTACTTAGTGATAAAGCAAACAAGCACACACAAGAATATTCACCCCACGCTATTGCTCCCCGGCAACAGCGCCATAAAAAGGTCTTAATAACCCACCCGTATAGGGGATCATTTGTAGCCTTTCTTGATAAATAAGAGTGTCGAACCCAATGAGGAGCGAAAGGCAGAACAAATATTCCCTCAAGTTCTATCGACAACCGATACAACTCTATGCACACTTGATGTTTTCTTCATCGGAAAAATGTATGAAACTATTTGGTAGGTGCGATGCTAGAACTACTTTGCAAGAATAAAACTAGAAGTACTTTGCAAGATAATAAAAGTTAGGTGTTTAGTAAAAGGGTTTGTGTGAACAAGAAAGTTATTTGTCCCTAGGCAATCGATAACAAGTACCAGTAATCATTCTTGTAATTTAATATGAGGGAGAGGCATGAGCTAACATACTTTCTCTACTTGGATCATATGCACTTATGATTGGAACTCTAGCAAGCATCCGCAACTACTAAAGATCATTAAGGTCGTGAAACGCAACCATAGCATTAAGTATCAAGTCCTCTTTACTCTCATACTCCATAACCCACCTACTTGGGTTTAAGTTTCTGTCACTCTCGCAACCCACCATAAGCAAATCATGAACATATTGCAACACCCTACAGCGGGGCCCCTCACATTTGCGCGAGATGGAGGGCACCGTAGGACAGCACCATAAAAAAATATACAATCATACCAACCAAGATCACGATTAACCCATAGGACAAAACGGATCTACTCAAACATCATAGGATAACCATAGATCATTGGGAAATAATATATGGAGTTGGGCACCATGTTTAAGAAGAGATTACAGTGGGGGGAAGAGGTGTTACACCGCTGCATAGAGGGGGAGATAGTTGGTGTTGACGGTAGCAAGATTGTTGATGTAGATCATCGTCCCGATCGTTGCCTCGGTGGCACTCCGGCGCCACCGAAAGCGAGGGGGAGAGAGCCCCCACCTTCTTCTTCTTCCTTGGCCTCCCCCCTAGATGGGAGGAGAGTTCCCCCTTTGGTCCTTGGTCTCCGTGGCGGCGGAGGGGCGGGAGCCCCTCCGAGATTGGATCTCCCTCTCTGTTCTCTTCTGTTTCGCGTTCCCCTGATCTGGCCAAAAACTGTTTCTTATATTCTGAGAGATCCGTAACTCCGATTGCGCTGAGATTTTAACATGATTTTTTTTCTGGATATACGCTTCCTTGCGCTCAAAGTAGAGCTCCAACCGACGTTCGAGGAGGGCACAACCCACCACCACGAGCCAGGCTCCCCTGGCGCCCCCTGTTGTCTTGTGGGTTGTGTGGGCCTCCGTTTGCAGTGATTCCATCTCCGAAAAATCGCATATATTCCAAAATAATTCTCCATGAAATTTTATTGCATTTGGACTTCGTTTGATATGGATACTCTACGATACAAAAAACATGCAGAAAACAGGAATTGGCACTAGGCACTGGGTCAATAGGTTAGTCCAATAAATCATATAAAAAGTTGCCAAAATATGTAAAAGTTGTATAATATTGGCATGAAACAATCAAAAACTATAGATACGATGGAGACATATCAGGTCTCTACCATTATTTCAACATGGAAAGTGAATGTGCACCCAGTAAATGTCAGTGAGTGTGCCAGTATTTGTGCATCCAATTCAATTCATATTTTTTTGCTGACGAAACTAATCTCCAAAACAGTGTGGACTAAATTATTTTAAATTGCAATGAGGTGGAAAACTAAAAATCCAATTTATTACATCACCAATAACATCAAAAGAGAAGTATTTGAACTGGCCACGAGACTGGATATAAATTTGGAATTTGTATATGTTATGAAAATTTATATTCTTACATCTACTTTTTACCTGATCCCTTTTACTCAAAGGTAAAACACGCTACAAAATTTAGCATGTACATGTGTAAATGCAGTTAGGGGCTAGGGGAAAGCTAGGGGCAACCACATCAATTGTCATGCTGAGAAAGACAAAACTCTGTGCTTAATGCTTATATTTATGAAAATTCGGTGGTCCAACACAGCATGAAACATTACCGGTACAAGATGTAACACGAGACAGAAATCAAGGTTCTCCCTTGCCGTGCTATAAGCTCCATATGAAATTCATCAATGCCCATCGGCCTTATCCACCACAATATAACCCTGACACACAAACAATAGAGATGCAGGTTTAGGGATATGTCATAGCACATACCAAAAGAATTTGTATTAACAACTTCATTCAATCCCAACCGCCAATTCCTGAAGCCAACTTATCAAATCAAATCAGTAAGTTGGCATGCTCAATAACAAATTAGTAAGAGAGCCCGACGAACACGGCAAGCCAAAGAATCTTCGAGAACTCGTCCACTTCTTTTACAACCATCTCGCCCGACGCAGCTGCATACCTGATGTACCTTCCGCTTCGCTGCATATGTTCGAGCTATGCCTGCCCAAGCCTGAACCGCTTTGCCTTGTTACAAGGTGCATCAGCGGATAGGAAACAACCACCTAACCTGGGCGGATGAGAGGCCACTACTGGATATCTGGATGTCCTTCCAAGCCTCTCTCCATCACCTCTCGTTGTTCCAAGACGCCACTGGATCCCGTCTAGGATTTGAGATACCTCCCGTGACGACACTGTGAGGCCATTCCGGACTCTACCACCAATCCTAATCCTCCCCGACTAGGTACTCGAGCTGATAAGGGGGATAGCCTTGCTATCTAGCCGGCCTTGGTCCCTATCTTGGGTTGCTAGGGTTTTGGTGGTTCGAAGATGTATCTTGCTAGGGTTTGGCTATGGCAGGATCGGGCTCGCAATCGTCAGCGGGAAGTGTGGCCCCGGGGGTAAACCAATCAGGGTTGAGGAGATGATCGGAAAAATCAAGAAGTTTGAGCGGGAGGAGGATGATCTGATCTTTGAAGAGGAGTTTCTGGATGAGATCGAGGAAGCGAAGTTCATGGCATTGGCGATGGTGCATACGAACAAGCCCTTCAGTAGGGGGGTGTTCTATGATACGGTGAGGCTCGCCTGGAGCCTACCGTAGGGAGTAACTTTCAAACCATTAGGCGAAAATATATTCTCCCTGACTGTTAACTGTTTGGGGGATTGGAAGAGGGTCACAAAGGAGGGCCCGTGGTTGTTTCATGATCATGGAGTGCTAATTGAGAAGTATGATGGATACACCAGATATGACGAAGTCGCCTTGGATAAACCGACAGTTTGGATTCAGATTGTTGATCTCCCTCCGCTCCTCAGAAAGGATCACGTAGTTCGATCGCTGGCAAAAAAAGTGGGGACTGTGGAGAAGGTAATGCTAAACCCCAGATGGGGTGAGGGAAGGATTGTGAGGGTCAGAGTTAAGCTTGACATCCACGAGCCACTGATGAGATATGTCTCTATTGCAAAGGATGGAAAGAAGGTGTATTACTCAGTGCTATACGAGAAGATGCCGGTGTTCTGCTATGTGTGTGGCCATATGGGTCATACATACCTTCCGCATGGTAATGGGAAGCATGACCCGTAGACTATGGAGTGGGGAGAATTCATATTAGCACCTCGCCCGGGAGAAAGGAGGCCAACAGGTCAAAACTCGAGGGGGAGGCAGAAGGATAGGACTACCGCTGGTGGTCCGAGGAGAAATAATGGCTCGGATGATGATGATATGAAGGACACCGGTACTAGTCCTATCGAATCCATTAGCGGGCCGAATGGGGACAAATTCTCTGGACGGAAGTGGCTCACTTTTGAGGAGGTGAATACGAACCCAACAGCTTTTGCAGCGGTGCAGCCAGCTCAAGCATAGGAGGCCTCAATCGCAATGTCGACTGCGCTGGTGGTTCACTCAGAGGGCATGCAGATTACAGAGAAGGAAGATGAGGATGCTGACACTTCATCGCATGACTCGAAGAGATCAAAGAAGGACAACTTGGCTGTGATGGATGCTAGCCACAATTTATCGGCGAGCTCCAAGAAGGGGCTCGACCGATCGCAATGAAAATCCTCGTGTAGAAATACCGTGGGATGCGTAAACCTACGGCAATTCGGGCGCTCCTATGGATCCAAGAGCGAATAAAACCAGATGTGTTTGTCGGCGTTCTGGGAACAGGGGTCCCCAGACTTGCCTGCCTACGGCCCGCAGTGTGGCTCCACCAGCTGCCCCGTACGACCCATCTTCACCAGCAAACACTCAAGAGTCGCGAGGGGCCAAGCCTCGCGAGGCAGACGATGCAAGACCTCCTCAGGGGCGGCCTCATCAGGCTAGCTCGCGAGGGCGGAGAGATCAAGGCAAGGGACACCTCGCGAGGTTCCTGTGATGCAAGACATGACGACTGGAGCCAGGCGGGCGCCAGCGCGCACAGTGTCGTCGTTTCCTCTTTGATGCTAAAGAGGAAAGCGCAGACGAGGAGTCCTGAGGCATCAGGCAAAGGTTTCCATATCGGTGCAACAAGATCAAGACCAGAAGGATAGCAGGACGGAGGTCACCATGGAGCCCAAGATGGCATCACCACGAGAGCCTTTGGAAGGCAAAGACTACTTTTGTCAAGATAGCTTGTACTAGCTGTCCCCCTTCAAATTGGCCATTGTGGGATCCCTTCCCGCCTAATATTTGGGAAGAGGACACTGGCCTCTATATATAGGACTAGCCACCACAGTAGGGGGGATTCTGATCGAATCTAGGATCGGCTCATCTAGAGAGAATCCTCGACCACACACACCAAGCACAAGAGCACCTCTCCGCAGGAGGTTGTTCTTCCCTTGTAACTGTTCATCCTCAGCCCAAGAGGCAATCCACCACACCACACTGGAGTAGGGTATTACACTGCATCGGTGGCCCAAACCAGTATAAACTCTTGTGTCTCGTGTTCTTTGGGTTCGTCGAGCTAGGCCATGAGATCATGTTGTGTGCGAGCTAGAGAGGGGGAGAGATCTTTGTGCACACCCCAGTGTTTGAACCTCAAGGGTTTTGCCAGAACCCGAAATCTGACATTTGGCGTGCCAGGTAGGGGTGCGCCGAAGCTTTGCCCCCCCTTACGGCCTCACTTCTCCGACCGGCTCTCATGGATGCCGCCGCTTCTCCGACTGGATCGACATCGCCCTCCACAGCGCCGTGGGGCTCTGGGCCTTCACCCACGCCTTGCGGCGGGTGCGGTGGCCGCATAAGTTCAAGCCGAAGATGCCGCCCTGTTACGATGGTGCGGCAGATCCGACAGACTTCCTGCTGGCGTACGAGGAGGCCGTCCTGGAGGCCGGGGGCGATGGTAAAGTCATGGCCAACTGGCTCCCAATGGCCCTTGCTGGCGTGCCGTGCGCTTGGCTCCTCAATCTGGCGGAATCTTCTGTGGCCTTCTGGGAGGAGCTGCGCGACCTCTTCATCGCGCGCTTCGGGGGACCAGTGAGGGTGTCCTGGACTAAGGGGTCCTCGGGCGTCCGGCCTGTTGGCCATGGGCCGGACTGATGGGTTGTGAAGATACGAGGACCGAAGACTGCACCCATGTCCGGATGGGACTCTCCTTGGCGTGGAAGGCAAGCTTGGCGACCGAATATGTAGATTCCCTTCTTTGTAACCGACCTTGTGTAACCCTAGATCCTTCTGGTGCCTATATAAACCGGAGGACTTAGTCCGGATAGGGAAGATTCATTATCATAGCCATACAAGCTAGACCTCTAGGGTTTAGCCATGATGATCTCGAGGTAGATCAACTCTTATAACACTCATATTCATCAATATCAATCAAGCAGGATGTAGGGTATTACCTCCATAGAGAGGGCCCGAACCTGGGTAAACATCGTGTCCCTCGTCTCCTGTTACCATCGACCTTAGACGCACAGTTCGGGACCCCCTACCCGAGATCCGCCGGTTTTGACACCGACATTGGTGCTTTCATTGAGAGTTCCACTGTGCTGTCGCCAAAAGGTTTGATGGCCCCTTCAATCATTAATCATGATGCTGTCGAAGGAGAAACTTTCCTCCCCGGACAAATCTTTGTGTTCAGCGGTGCTACCTCTTGAGCACTGCGTTGGTTTTACCTCGAAGAGGAAAGGGTGATGCAGCAAAGTAGCGTAAGTATTTCCCTCAGTTTTTGAGAACAAAGGTATCAATCCAGTAGGAGATCACGCTCAAGTCCCACGCATCTACACAAACAAATAAGAACCTCGCAACCAACGCGATAAAGGGGTTGTCAATCCCTTCATAGTCACTTACGAGAGTGAGATCTGATAGATATGATAAGATAATATTTTTGGTATTCTTATGATAAAGAGAAATAAAGATGCAAAGTAAAATAAACGGCAAAGGAAATAACTAAGTGTTGGAAGATTAATATGATGAAAGATAGACCCGGGGGCCATAGGTTTCACTAGTGGCTTCTCTCAAGAGCATAAGTATTACGGTAGGTAAACGAATTACCGTCAAGCAATTGATAGAACTGAGCATAGTTATGAGAATATCTAGGTATGATCATGTATATAGGCATCACGTCCGCGACAAGTAGACCGAAACGATTCTGCATCTACTACTATTACTCCCCACATTGACCGCTATCCAACATGCATCTAGAGTATTAAGTTCATAAGAGCAGAGTAATGCTTTAAGGAAGATGACATGATGTAGAGGGATAAACTCATGCAATATGATATAAACCCCATCTTTTTATCCTCGATGGCAACAATACAATACGTGTCGTTTCCCTGTCTGTCACTAGGATCGAGCACCGCAAGATTGAACCCAAAGCTAAGCACTTCTCCCATTGCAAGAAAGATCAATCTAGTAGGCCAAACCAAACTGATAATTCGAAGAGACTTGCAAAGATAAACCAATCATACATAAAAGAATTCAGAGGAGATTCAAATATTGTTCATAGATAAACTTGATCATAAACCCACAATTCATCGGATCTCGACAAACACACCGCAAAAGAAGATTACATCGAATAGATCTCCAAGAAGATCGAGGAGAACTTTGTATTGAGATCCAAAGAGAGAGAAGAAGCCATCTAGCTAATAACTATTGACCCGTAGGTCTGAAGTAAACTACTCACACATCACCGGAGAGGCCAAGGAGTTAATGTAGAGGCCCTCCGTGATCAATGTCCCCTCCGGTGGAGGTCCGGAAACGGCCCCGAGATGGGATCTCTCGGGTACAGAAGGTTGCGGCGGTGGAATTAGGTTTTCATAGTGCTCCTGGATGTTTGGGGGGTACGTTGATATATATAGGAGGAAGAAGTATGTCGGTGTAGCAACGAGGGGCCCATGAGGGTGGAGGGCGCGCCCATGGGGGTAGGCGCGCCCCCTGCCTCATGGCTTCCTCGTTTGTTTCTTGACGCCCACTCCAATTCTCCTGGAT
Source organism: Triticum urartu (assembly GCF_003073215.2). Classification (NCBI taxonomy): domain Eukaryota; kingdom Viridiplantae; phylum Streptophyta; class Magnoliopsida; order Poales; family Poaceae; genus Triticum; species Triticum urartu. The sequence goes on along the minus strand of NC_053023.1, from coordinate 208,889,979 downwards.
CATGTTTGTTGAGAAAATCATGTTCCCAAAGGTTTCATTCCGTTTGGACTCCGTTTGATATTCCTTTTCGGCGAAACCCTAAAATAGGCAAAAAACATCAATTTGGGTTGGGCCTCCGGTTAGTAGGTTAGTCCCAAAAATGATATATAAGTGTAAAATAAAGCCCATTGACATCCAAAATAGATAATATAATAGCATGGAGCTATCAAAAAATATAGATACGTTGGAGACGTATCAAGCATCACCAAGCTTAATTCCTGCTCGTCCTCGAGTAGGTAAATGATAAAAGAAGAATTTTTGATGTGGAATGCTTCCTAATATATTTCTATGTATTTTTTCTTTATTGTGGCATGAATGTTCAGATCCGAAAGATTCAAGATAAAAGTTTAATATTGACATAAAAATAATAATACTTCAAGCATACTAACTAAGCAATTATGTCTTCTCAAAATAACATGGCCAAAGAAAATTATCCCTACAAAATCATATAGTCTGTCTATGCTCTATCTTCACCACACAAGATATTTAAATCATGCACAACCCCGATGACAAGCCAAGCAATTGTTTCATACTTTTGATGTTCTCAAACTTTTTCAATCTTCACGCAATGTATGAGCGTGAGCCATGGATATAGCACTATGGTGGAATAGAATGGTGGTTGTGGAGAAGACAAAAAGGAGAAGATAGTCTCACATCAACTAGGCGTATCAGCGGGCTATGGAGATGCCCATCAATAGATATCAATGTGAGTGAGTAGGGATTGCCATGCAACGGATGCACTAGAGCTATAAGTATATGAAATCTCAACAAAAGAAACTAAGTGGGTGTGCATCCAACTTTCTTGCTCACGAAGACCTAGGGCATTTTGAGGAAGCCATTGTCGGTGTCAAAACCGGCGGATCTCGGGTAGGGGGTCCCGAACTGTGCGTCTAAGGTGGATGGTAACAGGAGGCAGGGGACACAATGTTTTACCCAGTTTCGGGCCCTCTTGATGGAGGTAAAACCCTACATCCTGCTTAATTTATTCTTGATGATATGAGTATTACAAGAGTTGATCTACCACGAGATCGGAGAGGCTAAGCCCTAGAAGCTAGCCTATGGTATGATTGTTGTATATGATCTATCGACTAGCCTGGCCTCGGTTTATATAATGCACCAGAGGCCTAGGATAACAAGAGTCCTAGCCGAATACGCCGGTGGGGAGGAGTCCTTGTCTTGATACCAAGTCTTGTAGAATCTTCCATGTATGCGGAAGCTGTCTAAACTGGCCCATGAGTATACGGCCATGGGGGTCCTCGGCCCAATCTAACAGATCGGGAGATGATGTGGTGAGTACCCCCTAGTCCAGGACACCGTCAGTAGCCCCCTGAACCGGTCTTTAAGTTAGACACGCTCCTCGATTCTTCCGAACTGTTCTTCATCTTCGGTTGTCGGTCTTGGAAACTGGTTCAACAAATCTTCCCATCTTCGATCTTGAGGATCGCCGAAATGCATTCGACGAGTTTACACGTCGGGTATCCAAGGAGCCCCTTTAAGTTTCCGGCCTTTATCAATGCCTTGTTATTTTTATGCCACACCTCGGGTTTGAAGTTATTCCCAGGCGGCAGTTTCCTCTTGCGTCCAAAACCCAACGCCGGACTGCATTCGAGGTATCTTTTGCAGCCGCGCACCAATGCCGGACTGCTTCCGAGCTCCAATGCCGAAATGTATCCGAGCTCCAACGCCGGACTGTGTCCAAGCTCCAACGCCGGACTATATCCAAGATGTCATAGATTATCTTGGTACAAAAAAGTTGAAGGAGTTTAGCCGAGCTTAATGCCGAAAATGCCCTCTATGGAGCTAGCCGCTGGCGCCCGAGCTTTATGCCGGACTGCTTCCGAGGTGGTGCACCACCCGATAGCGGGCTGATATTTTGTGAATATTTTTTATTGGTGCAATTTGTTCTCTGCCGAGATATATAATCGGTATATGTATATCCAGTAGCCCTCAAGGTGTGTGTCCGTCTTAAACCCGAGATGCACCTGAAGGAAAACATGAAACCGCTGTTCCCAGTAGCCCCTGAGACTTAGGCCGATGCACGAAATCGGCCTGAGGATCAACTCCTAGCTCGGCAGCATACATAGGAATAAAAATGCAGTGTAATATATTAGAGATAATAGTGATCGGCGAACGGGCCCTTGAGAGAGGGTCTTGAAAAGTTTTCGTAATTTATTTAGCTTGATGCCGGATAGGTCCAAATGGTACCTATTGTTATCCGAAGACACGTTTGCCCATAGTTCGGTCAAGCCGAACACTTGGCATTTGGAATTTTCTGCATTGAAATAGGCAATGCAGTAGCCCCCAAGACACTGGTCGGGTGGCAACACCAGATCAGGGGATTGATGTGCCCCTTTAATTTTTGTAAATAATGAGCGCAAAGCCCAGTAGCCCCTGAGCCTTAATGTGGGCACAGGTGGCCGAATTAAGGATCGATATCCAGAGTAAAATCACAGATTATTTGTAATGGTTCTATGTATCCAAGTACTTTACATCATTATTTTGACTCCATTGTGACCGTTTATCAGTTGAAAGTGGCCCATCATCGGCTTCTACCCCTTGGTAGATACTACGCATGGTGTTTCCGCACTAACAAAACAACCCTTAGCTGATGTCTCGGTGCCCGGAGGCAGTTGTGTTAGAAGAAACGAAGCAATCAGATATGCGGGCTTTATAACTTTCCCTTAGTCATAGGAGCTTTAAACTGGGGAAGCTAGCTATGAGCCCCCGGTTACTGTTCGGTGACATCCGAGGTCAAGCCGTAAACACTTTGGCCAATGTTATGAATGGCCCATCATTTAATATAGTCATCGGATCGCTGACCAGTTTACGCCTATTGTGACAGTCAGTTTTTGGCTTTCTCCACTAAGGTGCTTGACCATGCAAGCTGGAAGCACAATCGTAGTGGTTCTCCCTTTGCACACTAGCCGAACAAAGCGGAACGTAGGAGGCAAGGACAGGAGCCGGGCAACCCAACTATTGACCGAAGACACAATTCGAAACCGATGCATATATAGCAATATCCAAGAATGTTTTTGCCGGATCCCTAAAGGTGTCCGGCGTTGCACTGTGAGACTAATGCTGGGAACGCACAAATAGTATAAAAGTGCATAGGTTTGGAAAACCAAAAAAACGTCAGAAAAAATCGACGTCCGAACTAGATCAATTGTTCGGTGCCAATCAGAAAATTGGACTTTAAAAAAAGTGCTTCTGTCATGCTTTAACATGACACATCCTATGTCAAGACTACGGCTTCAACCTCCTATCCCGAAGGCGAAGTACTTCTCATTAGGCCAGTTTAGCAAACTAAACTCTAGCGGCTTTGAGAGAGAAATTAGGCACCCCGGCTAGTGACCACACACTCGTGTCGAAAAAAGGAGTGATGAATAATAATAGTAATAAAAACTTTGCAACAACTAAGAAGAATAACACTTATTATAAAATGACTCATATAAATTTAAGAGCCCCCAAGTGACTTGGGTAAAAGAATTTTATGTATAATGATTCTATGTACCGAAGTACTAATATCATATCTTTGTTCACCCGAACTTTAAACGCGTCTTAACCGACCGTCGGCTTCTCCCTCTTCGGTCAAGGACCGAAAAGTGTTATGTACTCCACCTGTCAAGAATATCGACAGTGTTTTCGATAACCAGGCAACCGGGCCATAAGGCTGTAACAGACAAAGCGCGCTAAGGGAACTTATGCTATATTACAGACGAAGTGTAAGAAGCATCTTCGAAGAAAATAGTACCCCCACCGATACCTTTCTTCGGTGCTCATTATTACTATGAGACTTGTGCAATAGATTTTTTGTACTCATGAGTTCCGTTGTGTGCCGACCATGATTGAAAACAATAAGAGCGCTAGCTTTCGGCTTCACCCAGTCTGAGGTCAGAGCTCGGAGGACCCGGTCGTGACAATCGCAGAGGTGCTCCCTTTACTCCCTAGCCGAACAATCGGGAACGTAGGGGTAAGCACAGGAGCCAAGCAACCCAGCTTGCAAATCGCTTAAGTCAATATGGTGCATATTGTGGCGTAATACACGAACAAGGAACGAAGCCGTACAAGTATAATCATATGCAAGAGGAAAAGCTTCATAAAGGAAGCCCCCAAATAAACCGGGTATTTGAATTTGTGCATCACGAACAAAGTTTGGACAAGGAAATTTTTTACAAGCAACTTTTTTCCAAAAAAGTATAATGCTTGGTCGAACCGAACACAAGTTAAAAATTAAAACTTTGAGCATGAAAGCGACTTAGCTAGTTAATGTGTTCGGCATTGATGACGCGGTCCGAGCTTGATGCGGGACAAGGTTCCATCCCCCAAGCCGGTCCCAAGGTGGCGGAGCGGAGAGCTCGACACTCCAAAGTGGTGACATAGCACGGTCAATGCAGACCGGTAGAGTGACGACGAAGTCCCCGGATCATTTTCCTGTGCACAAAAAATAGTGCAAACCGGAGATAATAGTAATAATAATAATTAAAAAAATCATTGCATAATAAATAATTTATGCAAAGTGAGTAATAAAAGAAATATGTCCTGGCGCCGAAGTCAATGTCGATGCAGGGCGTCGGCGTGATGCGGTAAAGGCGTGGCAAAGCCTGAATTCACAGGTCGGTCCGAGTTCCGGATGCGGCTTTTCGCCGGACTATGTATGGAAACTGACCGAACCACCACGCGACCGTCGTTAATGCGGCCATCATTTGATAGACCTGTGTACAGATGATGGACAAACCTAAGTAATAATTCCTTGGAAATAAACCCAAACAAGCTAAAAATACTAGGATTAATAGCACCTGGTTTATTTGTTGTAGCAATTCGAAGAAAGGTGATTCCCAAAATTGGGACTCGATCCGCACACCCATTGCCTGATGGGCGATAAAGCGACGATATGACGATGCTGGCAAAGGTTGGCTCGCCGAGGCAAAGCCCTCGGCCCAGCTAACATGACGGAGCTGGTCGACTAGTGACGCCGAAGTCTCCGGAGTAGGTTGATGAAGAGAACGCGAAGCCCCCGGTCCAGCCGAGATGTCGAAGCCTCGATGTCAGCCGATGAGTCGAAGTAGGTCGGCGTGATGTACACCAGCTTGAAGAAGCAATAGTGCAGCCCTGCTGATGCAGGTCGTGACGTTGTCGATGCCGGCCTGATGAAGTGACCGTGCGGCGATGTCGGTATGCCCGCTCCGTGTAATCCGTGGGGCAGCGATGTTGGTGATGATTTATCCTTCGCGATGCCGGACTCTTGTTCGGTTTGCCGAGATGATGATCCGAAGAAGTTGAGCTCGGCTCAACAAAGTGACGACGTGTCTAGCGCAGGCCGGCAGCCTTGGAGCAATATCGCCAGACTGGTTTGACACCAGCATGATGATGAAGGCGACCTCAGGGGAGGCTTAAAAATTTACGGGCACGTGTTTAAAAAAATGCACAATACCCTAGAAGAGAATTCCTCTAAAAAGGTTGTCCAATGTCACGTTCATAAAGAAACATGAATTCGGGTCGGATCTGTATTCGCGCAGAAAACGGATTCGAAAATTGATCCACTCATCGGAAGGTTCCCGGAGTTTGAACCGTCGGATCGAGCTGAAATTTGGAGGGGTGGTAGATATGGGAATTCCGCAGTAGATGAAGGTTGGATATTCCAAAGGACCTCCGAGCTAGGCTCTGGAGACTATGCCCTAAACTCGTCCAGATTCCCGTCCAGATTTGACAGGGCTCCGGTATATCGTAGATTGTCGGAGATTCCTCCATCGGAACTCAATGAAATTTTGCATGGCTGTTGTAGACTCAATTCCGCACAATTCCACCAAAGGGATCGTCAAAGCGATGCTCTAAGAGGTGGTGGCAGCGGATACAAGTTTGCTGTTCGGAAAAACAGCACGGCCGCCTGAGGGTAATGTTGACGTTGAGCCCCCGAGCTCCATGGATGATTCCTCCATGATCTTGATAGAGATCGGAGTTGATGTTGATGAAGGCCCTCGTCCGAACATGACGATCGGATATGGAGCACGGTCCTTGGTCGAGCCAAGGTGACCAGTCGAGCCGGCGACGAAGATGCCGGCATCGCAGTTGACCTGCAGACGAGCCATCGATCCTTTTGCCGATCACACAGCGAAACTCTCAATGAAAGCACCAATGTCGGTGTCAAAACCGGCGGATCTCGGGTAGGGGGTCCCGAACTGTGCGTCTAAGTCGGATGCTAACAGGAGGCAGGGGACACGATGTTTTACCCAGATTCGGGCCCTCTTGATGGAGGTAAAACCCTACGTCCTGCTTAATTTATTCTTGATGATATGAGTATTACAAGAGTTGATCTACCACGAGATCGGAGAGGCTAAGCCCTAAAAGCTAGCCTATGGTATGATTGTTGTATATGATCTATCGACTAGCCTGGCCTCGGTTTATATAATGCACCAGAGGCCTAGGATAACAAGAGTCCTAGCCGAATACGCCGGGGGGGAGGATTCCTTGTCTTGATCACCAAGTCTTGTAGAATCTTCCATGTATGCGGAAGCTGTCCGAACTGGCCCATGAGTATACGGCCATGGGGGTCCTCGGCCCAATCTAACAGATCGGGAGATAATGTGGTGAGTACCCCCTAGTCCAGGACACCGTCACCCATCATTGGAATATACAAGCCAAGTTCTATAATGAAAAATTCCCACAAGTATATGAAAGTGATATCATAGGAGACTCTCTATATGAAGAACATGGTGCTACTTTAAAGCACAAGTGTGGAAAAAGGATAGTAGCTTTGTCCCTTCTCTCCTTTTCTCTCATTTTTTTATTTGGGCCTTCTTTCTTTTTTTATTTTTGGCCTCTTTTCTTGTTTTTGGCCCAGAGTCTCATCCCGACTTGTAGGGGAATCATAGTCTCCACCATCCTTTCCTCACTTGGGACAATGCTCTAATAATGATAATCATCACACTTTATTTACTTACAACTCAAGAATTACAACTCAATACTTAGAACAAAATATGACTCTATGTGAATGCGTCTGGCGGTCTACCGGGATGTGCAATGATGCATGAGTGACATGTATGTAGAATTATGAACGGTGGCTTTGCCACAAATACGATGTCAACTATATGATCATGCAAGCAATACGATAATGATGAAGCGTGTCATAATAACGGAACGGTGGAAAGTTGCATGGCAATATATCTTGGAATGGCTATGGAAATGCCATAATAGGTAGGTATGGTGGCTGTTTTGAGGAAGGTATATGGTGGGTTTATGGTACCGGCGAAAAGTGTGCGGTACTAGAGAGGCTAGCAATGGTGGAAGGGTGAGAGTGCGTATAACCCATGGACTCAACATTAGTCATAAAGAACTCACATACTTATTGCAAAAATCTATTAGTTATCGAAACAAAGTATTACGTGCATGCTCCTAGGGGGATAGATTGGTAGGAAAAGACCATCGCTCGTCCCTGACCGCCACTCATAAGGAAGACAATCAATAAATAAATCATGCTCTAACTTCATCACATAACGGTTCACCATACGTGCATGCTACAGGAATCACAAACTTCAACACAAGTATTTCTCAAATTCACAACTACTCAACTAGCATGACTCTAATATCGCCATCTCCATATCTCAAAACAATTATCAAGTATCAAACTTCTCATAGTATTCAATGCACTTATATGAAAGTTTTTATATTGTTCCTAAAAGCAAATTTCCATGTTGTTCTAAAGGACTCTCAAAATGATATAAGTTAAGCATGAGAGATCAATAGTTTCTATAAAACAAAACCACCGTCGTGCTCTAAAAGATATAAGTGAAGCACTAGATCAAAAACTATATAGCTCAGAAGATATAAGTGAAGCACATAGAGTATTCTAATAAATTTCAAATCATGTGAGCCTCTCTCAAAGGTGTGTACAGCAAGGATGATTGTGGTGAACTAAAAAGCAAAGACTAAAATCATACAAGGCGCTCCAAGCAAAACACATATCATGTGGTGAATAAAATATAGCTCCAAGTAAAGTTACCGATAGACGAAGACGAAAGAGAGGATGCCTTCCGGGGCATCCCCAAACTTATGCTTTTTGGTGTCCTTGAATTTTACCTTGGGGTGCCATGCGCATCCCCAACTTAGGTTCTTGCCACTCTTTGTTCCATAATCCATCAAATCTTTACCCAAAACTTGAAAACTTCACAACACAAAACTCAAAATAGAAAATCCCGTGAGCTCCGTTAGCGAAAGAAAACAAAACACCACTTAAAGGTACTGTAATAAACTCATTATTTATTTATATTGGTGTTAAATCTACTGTATTCCAACTTATCCATGGTTTATAAAGTCTTTTACTATCCATATATTCATCAAAATAAGCAAACAACACACACAAAACAGAACGTGTGAAAAACAGAACAGTCTGTAGTAATCTGTATCTAACGCAACTTCTGGAACTCCAAAAATTCTAGAATAAATTTATGGACGTTAGGAATTTATCTATTAATTATCTGCAAAAATAATTAACTAAATAGCACCTTCCAAATAAAAATGGCAGCAATTCTCGTGAGAGCTAAAGTTTCTGTTTTTTACAGCAAGATCAAAAAGTCTTTCCCCAAGTCTTCCCAACTGTTCTACTTGGCACAAACACTAATTAAACACAAAAAACACAACCAAAAAAAGATGCTAGATAAATTATTTATTACTAAACATGAGCAAAAAGCAAGGAATAAAAATAAAATTGGGTTGCCTCCCAACAAGGGCTATCATTTAACGCCCCTAGCTAGGCATAAAAGCGAAGATAGATCTAGGTATTGCCATGTTTGGTATGCAATCCATAAGTGGCTCTCATAATAGATTCATATGGTAATTTAATTTTATTTCTAGGAAAGTGTTTCATGCCCTTCCTTAATGTAAATTGGAATTTAATATTCCCTTCCTTCATATCAATAATTGCACCAATCATTCTAAGGAAAGGTCTACCAAGAATAATAGGACATGAAGAATTGCAATCTATATCAAGAACAATGAAATATACGGGCACATGGTTCCTATTTTCAACAATAGAAACATCATTAATTCTTCCCATAGGTTTCTTAATAGTGGAATCCGCAAGGTGCAAGTTTAAAAAACAATCATCAAAATCACGGAAACCTAGCAAATCACACAAAGTTTTTGGAATCGTGGAAACACTAGCACACAAATCACACAAAGCATAGCACTCATGATCTTTAATTTTAATATTTATTGTAGGTTCCCACTCATCATAAAGTTTTCTAGGGATAGAAACTTCCAACTCAAGTTTTTCTTCATAAGATTAAATCAAAGCATCAACGATATGTTTAGTAAAAGCTTTATTTTGACTATAAGCATGAGGAGAATTTAGCATGGATTGCAACAAGGAAATACAATCTATCAAAGAGCAATTATCATAATTAAATTCCTTGAAATCCAAAATAGTGGGTTCATTGCTATTTAAAGTTTTGACCTCTTCAATCCCACTTTTAACAATTTTTGCATCAAGATCTAAAAACTCCGAATTTTTGGAACGCCTTCTAGCTAAAGGTGGCTCATATTCAGTCCCATAATTATCAAGATTCATATTGCAAAACAAATATATAATAGGATACACATAAATAACTCTTAGATCTTCCTCTTTATTATCATGAAAACTAGAAGAACACGCTTTCACAAAGCAATCTTTCTTAGCACGCATCCTAGCAGTTCTTTCTTTGCACTCATCAATGGAAATTCTCATGGCTTTGAGAGACTCATTCATATCATGCTTAGGTGGAATAGATCTAAGTTTCGAAGAATCAACATCAAGAGAAATCCTATCAACGTTCCTAGCCAATTCATCAACCTTAAGCAATTTTTCTTCAAGCAAAGCATTGAAATTATTTTGTGAATTCATAAACTCCTTATCACTAGTCTCAAATTCAGAGGGCATCTTATTAAAATTTCCATAAGAATTGTTGTAGGAATTACCATAATTATTAGAGGAATTACTAGGGAACGTCCTAGAATTAAAATTACCTCTATACGCGTAGTTACCAAAATTGTTCCTACCAACAAAATTCACATCCATAGATTCATTATTATTCTCAATAAAAGTAGACAAAGGCATATCATTAGGATCAGTAGGAGCACTGTTATTAGCAAACAATTTCATAAGTTCATCCATCTTTCCACTCAAAACATTAATCTCTTCAATTGCATGCACTTTTTTATTAGTAGATCTTTTGGTGTGCCATTGAGAATAATTAACCATAATATTATCTAGGAGTTTGGTAGCTTCTCCTAAAGTGATTTCCACAAAAGTGCCTCCCGCGGCCGAATCTAAAAGCTTTCTAGAAGCAAAATTCAATCCGGCATAAATTTTTTGTATAATCATCCAAAGATTCAAACCATGTGTAGGGCAATTACGTATCATTAATTTCATCCTCTCCCAAGATTGTGCAACATGTTCATGATCAAGTTGCTTAAAATTCATAACATCATTTCTAAGAGAGATGATCTTAGTGGGAGGAAAATACTTAGAGATAAAAGCATCTTTGCACTTATTCCATGAATCAATACTATTTTTAGGCAAAGACGAAAACCAAGCTTTAGCACGATCTCTAAGCGAAACGGAAATAGCTTAAGTTTAACAATATCATTATCCACATCTTTCTTCTATTGCATATCACACAAATCAACAAAGTTGTTTAGATGGGTAGCTTCATCTTCACTAGGAAGGCCTGCGAATTGATCTTTCATGATAAGATTCAACAAAGCAGCATTAATTTCACAAGATTCAGCATCGATAAGAGGAGCAATCGGAGTGCTAAGAAAATCATTGTTGTTGGTATTGGCAAAGTCACACAATTTAGTATTATCTTGGGCCATCGTGACAAGCAAGCAATCCAACACACAAGCAAACAAGAAATGGGCAAAAGGGGCAAATAGGGAAAGAGAAGGGGAACAGAGAGAGAGGGCGAATAAAATGGCAAGGGTGAAGTGGGGGAGAGGAAAACAAGAGGCAAATGGAAAATAATGTAATGCGAGGGATAAGAGTTTATGATGGGTACTTGGTATGTCTTGACTTGGCAATGGCGCCAGAAATGACTCGTTGTCGAGAGTCAAATCTTGACTTGACTTGGCGAGAATCTCCCCGGCAACGACGCGAGAAATCCTTCCTGCTACCTCCTGAGCACTGCGTTGGTTTTCCCTTGAAGAGGAAAGGGTGATGCAACAAAGTAGCATAAGTATTTCCCTCAGTTTTTGAGAACCAAGGTATCAATCCAGTAGGAGATCACGCTCAAGTCCCACGCACCTACACAAATAAATAAGAACCTCGCAACCAACGCGATAAAGGGGTTGTCAATCCCTTCACGGTCACTTACGAGAGTGAGATCTGATAGATATGATAATATAATATTTTATGGTATTTTTATGATAAAGAGAAATAAAGATGCAAAGTAAAATAAACGGCAAAGGAAATAACTAAGTGTTGGAAGATTAATATGATGAAAGATAGACCCGGGGGCATAGGTTTCACTAGTGGCTTCTCTCAAGAGCTTAAGTATTACGGTGGGTAAACGAATTACTGTCGAGCAATTGATTGAATTGAGCATAGTTATGAGAATATCTAGGTATGATCATGTATATAGGCATCACGTCCGTGATAAGTAGATCGAAACGATTCTGCATCTACTACTATTACTCCACACATTAACCGCTATCCAGCATGCATCTAGAGTATTAAGTTCATAAGAACAGAGTAATGCTTTAAGGAAGGTGACATGATGTAGAGGGATAAACTCATGAAATATGATATAAACCCCATCTTTTTATCCTCGAAGGCAACAGTACAATACGTGTCGTTTCCCTTTCTGTCACTGGGATCGAGCACCGCAAGATTGAACCCAAAGCTAAGCACTTCTCCCATTGCAAGAAAGATCAATCTAGTAGGCCAAACCAAACTGATAATTCGAAGAGACTTGCAAAGATAAACCAATCATACATAAAAGAATTCAGAGGAGATTCAAATATTCTTCATAAATAAACTTGATCATAAACCCACAATTCATCGGATCTCGACAAACACACCGCAAAAGATGATTACATCGAATAGATCCACAAGAAGATCGAGGAGAACTTTGTATTGAGATACAAAGAGAGAGAAGAAGCCACCTAGCTAATAACTATGGACCCGTAGGTCTGAACCAAACTACTCACACATCACCAGAGATGCCATGGAGTCGATGTAGAGGCCCTCCGTGATGAATGCCCCCTCCGGCGGAGCTCTGGAAAAGGCCCCGAGATGGGATCTCTTGGGTACAAAAGGTTGCGGCGGTGGAATTAGGTTTTTGTGCTGCTCCTGGATGTTTGGGTGGGTACGTGGATATATATAGGAGGAAGAAGTACGTCGATGGAGCAACGAGGGGCCCACGAGGGTGGAGGGCGCGCCCAGGCGTGGCTTCCTCGTTTGTTTCTTGACGCCCACTCCAAGTCTCCTGGATCACGTTTGTTGAGAAAATCACGTTCCCGAAGGTTTTATTCTATTTGGACTCCGTTTGATATTCCTTTTCGGCGAAACCCTAAAATAGGCAAAAAACAACAATTTGGGTTGGGCCTCCGGTTAGTAGGTTAGTCCCAAAAATGATATAAAAGTGTAAAATAAAGCCCATTGACATCCAAAATAGATAATATAATAGCACAGAGCAATCAAAAATTATAGATACGTTGGAGACGTATCAGGAGGCTTCGCATTGCGGGCCAATTCGCTTGACCATCTGGAGCAGATCGAAAGCTACGCCCCTGGCCATCGGATCAGATTTGGGAGCTTGAACTACATTGCGGACATCCGTGGAGACTTTATCTTCACCGGATTCGAGACCGCGGCTGCCACCCCCGGTCACCCTGATGATCATGACCTAAATCTGTCAATAGACCGCACCCAGGAGATCGCTCCTATAACCGCTCTGGCCTTAGAGCCGGAGCAGACTGCGCCATCCGAGGACGGGAGGATCAACCCCACCACGGAGGCCACAGATTCCACGGCATTGGAGCCGCCCATAGACTTAACCTTTCACGCCGTCTTTGTCACCGGAACTCCGGACTCGTCACCGGCCGTAAGTTCCAAACCACGTGAGCCCGCGGACGCCGAACTTGATCGTTTATCGATCTTCAAGTTTAGCGCCGCAGACATCTTCCAGCACTCGCCTTTGGGCGATGTGCTAAACTCGTTAAAGAACCTGTCCTTGGCGGAGGACTCACAGCCGAACTATATCTGGCTCGAACTAGGGGCTGACGGTGGAGAATTTTGCTTCCCACCCGCCACCCACTTCATAGCCACGGTCGAGGATTTGACCGACGAACTTTATTACGACTCCAAGGACATCGACGGTATGGACGACGATGCCGGAGAAGAAGAGGCCTAGAACCCGCCGTTCACCGGACGCTGGACGGCACTACAAAAAAAGACACATCCGTGACATTTTGGGCCGAACAAATTTTTTTTTCTGTCATACATATGACACTTCTATGACGATAATTGTGACAAAACCCAGTATCATCATAGATGTGGTGGGCTCCTACTTCTATGACAAAAAATCATGACAGAAAATGGGATTTTCGTCCTGGGCGGGCCGAAGACGCAGCTGCATGACATTCTTTGGGCCGTCCATGACAAAAAAACCCATGGTAGAAGCGAGGGGAAGGAAAATTTCAGGGAGTTCCCGGTTACGGTGGGAGGTCGTGGGCCGAGCGATGCGCGTTTCTCTCATACACGTACGCGTGTGTGTGCGAGGCGTTGGCTCTAACTGAACCCGAGCGAGGTGTTGGGCTCTAACTGAACCCGAGCGATTGCACTGCAGGCTACGCGTTACTAAACCCGAGCAAGGCGTTGGGCTCTAACTGAACCCGAGCGATTGCACTGCAGGCTACACGTTATTGAGCCCGAGCGATCGATCGATGGCTGTTAACTAAACCCGATCGAGCGATTCCTTCGCTACTGCTGCTAACTGAAGCCGATCGATTGGATGAACAGTGAGCATTGCGGGGGGGGGGGGGGGGGGGGGGGTTGGATGAACAGTGAGCGGTGGCGTTGCCTCTAGATGAACAGGACCCCGCGGTGTGGTGGAGGGCTGGATGAACAGTAGACGGTGGAGGGGTGCCCGTGGAGGGGTGGTTGAACAGGACCCCGTGGTGTGGAGGGTTGGATGAGCAGTAGACGGTGGAGGGGTGCCCGTGGAAGGGTGGTTGAACAGTAGCCTGTGGAGTAGCGCGTGGTGGAGGCTGGATGAACCGGAGCCCGTGGAGGCTGGAGGAGGTCGACGGTAGCCCGTGGAGGCTGGAGGAGGTCGACAGTGGAGATGAACAGTATCCCGTGGAGTCCCGTTTTGCGGTACGCCACATCCCTCCCGATGAACAGGACCTCCGTTTAGACCGTAGCGCTCCAACACAAGTCCGTTTCGTCCGTTTTGCGGTATGCCACACCCCTCCCGATCAACAGGACCCCCGTTTCGACCGTAGGAGGTCTGTTTCCTCCATTTTGCGGTACGCCAGACCCCTCCCAATCAACAGGACCCCGTTCTGAACGTAGGAGGTCCTATTCCTCCGTTGTGCGGTACGCCAGGCCTCGTTTCCATCGCATGTTCCGTCCAAGCCCTCTCGATGAACACGGGCACGCATTCCGTTCCGACCCAGCCGGTTGGCTCCCACGCGTTCCGTTGCCTCCCGATGAACACGACGCATTCCGTTGCCTCTCCATGAACATGACGCATTCCGTTGCCTCCCCATGAACACGACGACACCGTTTCTCCGTTCTGACCCGGCCATGTACACGAGCCCTGACCGTACGTATGCGCGAGTAGGCGTTCGAGACCCCGCCCGTATGTACACATATGTGGCCGTATTTTCTTTCTTGCACCCTGGCCGATTTACGTACGTGTACATGCTACATGTGCGCCTCTACTACGACACATACGCGCCTCTACTACGACACGTGCGCGCCTCTACATCCACCAGTATATATTTACGTACACGTTCGCGACCAGAATGACAACGCTATGTACGCTTTGACCAGGTGGGTCCCGACTATCAGGCACTTCCTTGCCTGCGAAGATGTAGCTAGTGGGTCCCAACAGTCAGGGGGCGAATCGTTTTTTTTGCCCGGGCGCACTTCCTTGCGTGCGAAGATGTAGCTGGTGGTTCCCAGCAGTCGGGGGGAAACATTTTTTTCGAGAAATACAGTGGCCCGTCTGGTGGGTCCCAGCTGTCACGTGGAGGAATCATTATTTTCCGCGTAATAAGGAGGCACTTCCTTGCTGCAGCCGTGGATCTAGCTGTCAGCCTCTCCACGTACAGTCCACGTCCGATGGAAGTCGTTCCTTGACCACATTGACCACGCCGCGCCGAGAGCACCAGGGCGGTGGACGACGGCGAGGCCTAGGAAGGGGATGATAGGGAGCCGGGGAAGACGCGGCAGTGGAAGCCCGCGCGGAGAGGAGTACGAGGGTTCACTGGTTCGGTTGCGGTGTGAGGCTGTTGTCGCCGCAGGGCCTGGCCAGCGGTGGGAATAGTACGGGGCGGTGATGCGTCCGCGGCAGCACAGCCGGCCACGGGAGGCAGTGTTGGGTTTCGTAGTAATTTCAAAAATTTTCCTACGCACACGCAGGATCATGTGATGCATAGCAACGAGGGGGAGAGTGTTGTCTACGTACCCAACGCAGACCGACTGCGGAAGCGATGACACGGCGTAGAGGAAGTAGTCGTACGTCTTCACGATCCAACCGATCAAGCACCGAAACTACGGCACCTCCGAGTTCGAGCACACGTTCAGCTCGATGACGATCCCCGGACTCCGATCCAGCAAAGTGTCGGGGAAGAGTTCCGTCAGCACGACGGCATGGTGACGATCTTGATGAACTACAGCAGCAGGACTTCGCCTAAACTCCGCTACAGTATTATCGAGGTATATGGTGGCAGGGGGCACCGCACACGGCTAAGGAATAGATCTCAAGGATCAACTTGTGTGTCTTTGGGGTGCCTCTACCTCAGTATATAAAGGAACCAAGGGGGGAGGGGGGCGCCGGCCAGGGAGAGAGGCGCAGGAGGAGTCCTACTCCTTCCGGGAGTAGGACTCCCCCCCAATCCTATTCCAACTAGGATTCCCCAAGGGGGAAAGGGGGAGAAGGGTGGCCGGCCACCTCTCCTAGTCCTAATAGGACTAGGGGCAGGGGGGAGGCGCGCAGCCCTTGTGGGCAGCCCTTTCACCTTTCCACTAAGGCCCATGAAGGCCCATATGGCTCCCGGGGGGTTCCGGTAACCTCCCGGTAACCCGGTAAAATCCCGATTTCACCCGGAACACTTCCGATATCCAAATATAGGCTTCCAATATATCAATCTTTACGTCTCGACCATTTCGAGACTCCTCGTCATGTCCGTGATCACATCCGGGACTCCGAACAACCTTCGGTACATCAAAATGCATAAACTCATAATATAACTGTCATCGTAACCTTAAGCGTGCGGACCCTACGGGTTCGAGAACAATGTAGACATGACCGAGACACGTCTCCAGTCAATAACCAATAGCGGGACCTGGATGCCCATATTGGCTCCTACATATTCTACGAAGATCTTTATCGGTCAGACCGCATAACAACATACGTTGTTCCCTTTGTCATCGGTATGTTACTTGCCCGAGATTCGACCGTCGGTATCCAATACCTAGTTCAATCTCGTTACCGGCAAGTCTCTTTACTCGTTCCGTAATACATCATCTCACAACTAACATATTATTTGTAATGCTTGCAAGGCTTATGTGATGTGTATTGCCGAGAGGGCCCGAAGATACCTCTCCGACAATCGGAGTGACAAATCCTAATCTCGAAATACGCCAACCCAACATCTACCTTTGGAGACACCTGTAATGCTCCTTTATAATCACCCAGTTACGTTGTGACGTTTGGTAGCACCCAAAGTGTTCCTCCGGCAAACGGGAGTTGCATAATCTCATAGTCATAGGAACATGTATAAGTCATGAAGAAAGCAATAGCAACATACTAAACGATCGCGTGCTAAGCTAATGGAATGGGTCATGTCAATCAGATCATTCAACTAATGATGTGACCTCGTTAATCAAATAACAACTCATTGTTCATGGTTAGGAAACATAACCATCTTTGATTAACGAGCTAGTCAAGTAGAGGCATACTAGTGACACTTTGTTTGTCTATGTATTCACACATGTATTATGTTTCCGGTTAATACAATTCTAGCATGAATAATAAACATTTATCATGATTATAAGGAAATAAATAATAACTTTATTATTGCCTCTAGGGCATATTTCCTTCAGTCTCCCACTTGCATGCGGCACGACCGGCGCTGCTTTGGGCGGCTGGAGCAGGAAGACCAGAGGTTGAAGAAGCACTACGGCCGTTGGATGGACATCATACGGTCACTGGAGCTAGAATCGTTCATATTGACTAAAGTTGACAAAGGCCCCCGTCCCAGTCTACTTAGTAGGCCCACAAGTCAGCCTCCCACCATGGTGGGTCCCAACTAGCAGGGGGAGTATTCATTTTTTTGTGCGTAATAAAGAGACACTTCCGATGGGTCCGAGCTGACAGTGGGGGGAACGTTTTTTGCACGAAATATGCTGGCCCGTCTGGTGGGTCCCAGCAGTCAGGGGGGAACGTTTTTTTCGTGGAATAAGGTGGCCCGTCTGGTGGGTCCCTGCTATCAAGTGGAGGAATAATTATTTTGCGCGTAATAAGGAGGCACTTCCTTGCAGCCGCCGTACCCAGCTGTCAGCCTCTCCACATACAGTACTCTTCCGATGGAAGTCGGTCGTTGACCATGTTGACCATGCCGCGTCGAGAGCAATAGGGCGGTGGTCTGGACGATGGCGAGGCCTAGGAAAGGGACGACGCGGAGCCGGGGAAGACGCAGCAGTAGAAGCCCGCGTGGAGAAGAGTATGAGGGTTCACTGGTTCGGCTGCGGTGTGAGGCTGCCGTCGCCGCAGAATAACAGGGGGTGTGGGTGAGTAGAGGGATGGCCTGGCCAGCGGTGGTAGTAGTACAGGGCGGTGAGGCCTTCGCGGCATCACAGCCGGCCACGGGAGGCAGGACCACGCGACACGACCGACGCTGCTTTGGGCGGCTGGAGCAAGAAGACCAGAGGTTGAAGAAGCACTACGGCCGTCGGATGGACATCATACGATCACTGCAACTAGAATCGTTTATATTGACTAAGTTGACAAAGCCCTTGGTACGCGTCAACTTAGTAGGCCCACAGCTCGGTTTTGGCAGAGAACATATAGCCCATTTGCGATTTGTAAGAATGTACAGCCCATTTTTTAATTCTAATGGAATTTACTACAGCCCACTTACAGTTTGTTAAAAGTACAGCCCAACTTCTAGCTAGGATGTAGCATGCCAAATTTTCAATTTGGAATGTTATACAATAGATCATCATTGCATATCATATGTTACTTGCATTTTGGTTGATCCTAAAAATTTCACGCAACTCAAGGACCCTCGAGAGTTGGGGATTTCGTTATTTTCATATTTGAGTGTTCTCAAATTTTGAAAATGGAATCATTTGATTTTATTTATTTTATCTTCAATTATTTCTATTATCAAAATATGAGAGAGGGAATAAAATGACTTTCCCAAAATAAAGAAATATTGAGGATTTAGTAAAAAAATCAAATAAGATTTTTATTTGGATTTATTTGCTATTTTATTTGAATTTAGGAAAAATGCGTGTTTTTCAAAATTGCATTTAGGCCCCAAATAAATGTTCATCCTGTGCAGCTTGATTTTAGAAGCCGGGGAAAATTTATTTCAGGATTTTTGGAGTCCGTTTAGTATTCCTTTTGTTTTTTTCTCTCAGCGTAATTATTTTAAAAAAAGTCGAGCCGACCTACCGGGCCGTGTCCGACCAGGACACTCGGCCCGGCCGGCCTTTATAAGGCGAGGACCCCAGCCCAAGCCGCCCAGCCCATCACCCTAGCGCCGCGCCGCCGCCGCCGTCGCCTGAGCCGCCGCCGCTGGACCCGCACGCCGAGGTTGCCCCGCCGCCGTTTTTTTAGGAAAACCGTTTGGTTTTTCCGTCGGTTTTTTCGGTTTTTTTAGATCCGTTTTTTTCGTTAGATCGGTTTTTTCGGTTTAGTTAATTAGCGAGCATTCGCTCGTTCGTTTTAACGAACGCGTTCTTTGTTTAGATCCAGATAACGAACGTTCGTTTGTTAATCTGTTCATCGTTTTCTTTTTCTCGGATTAAATCCGCGATTTTTCTGATCGTGATTCCTGTTCCGATTTTCGTTCTAGTATAACTTTTCGCTCGTTTATCGGAATCAGGCGAGTCAAGCGCCTGGAGTTTCATCTCGAAACCCTCTTTCTATTTAACCAACTCAAACAAGTTTTTGCCTCTATAAAATTTGACCTAGATCTAGAATAGTAAACGAAGCTTGTTTTCTTTTGCCGTTTGCTTTTCGTTGCTTTCGTTCGATTTGATTCTTTTAGCCAATCGGAGTTCTTAAGTTGAACTTTCTGGTTAGATCTCTTATTTGAGTTTTACCTGTGCATTAGTTGAGTACTTATTGTATGCTTGTTTGTTTGCGATAGAGTACCCGGAGTGCGCCGCTTGCTACTTCGAACCGCTAGGTTTTGCGGATCATCAGCAAGGCAAGTAACACTTTGATCATACCTCCTACTACCCAGGTTTTATTGCATTAGATCAACCCTCACACATTGCATGATTAGGATCTAATTAAATTGTGGGTTTTGGGAAGTAGATGAGGTAGTACCTATTACTTGTTTATTATCAAACCTTTGGGAGTTACTTCTACGTTTGCTTATTTTGCCATGCTATGCTAGTAGACGTGGATTGGGTGAGTGATATCCATGACAGATGTGAGTTTGTTAAATCAATGGTTTATCTAAGGTGGCAACTTAAATACACATCTGGGTGGATTGAGGCACCTGGGTATTCCAGCGGCTGCCTGTTTTTTCTTTTGGACCGCCACCCAGGCACAAAGGGATCATGAGATTATTCATACTAGAAACTTCTGTGTGCACCCACAAGCTACTATGGGCTCTAGCATAGTTGACTAAGTCATGCGAACTCTTACAGTGGTAGACTAGCAGATGTAGGGGATGTAGGTTGGTACGGTCTACCCGTTCGTAAGGTGCTAGCGCTTCTGAAAGACTATGTCTCGGTCATCCGTTTCTCAAACACCATGTAGTGCGAGAATCCCAACGGAGGAGATCGAGTCTAGTGGGGAAAAGTGCGCAAACCTCTGCAGAGTGTATAAACTAATCATGGTTAGCCGTGTCCCCGGTTATGGACATCTTGAGTATCTAGTACTTGGATTATCATATGAATCTCATTATGTTACTCTAAATAATTTTGTTGGGTTTTAATGATGATGTTTAATTGGGATTGAGAGGGTGTCTAAACTCTCAATGTTTAACAACCACCATGATAGTTAAATAAAATTCATTCCTTTGCAGTAGGGAAAAATTGGCTTTACGCAAAACTGTAACCATAGAGCTTTCCACCAGCCAAATATGCATATAGTATAGTCTTATTACTTCATTGCTCTCTATGTGTTACATTGCCAGCATATTCCATGTGCTGACCCATTTCGGGCTGCAACGTTCATGTTGCAGACTTTTCAGACAACGAGTAAGGTGCCTTTTAGGTCGTGATTCTATACTCAGTGATGCCGTTGGAGTTGATGGACTCACTTATCTTCCAAGCCTTCCGCTGTTATCGTTATTAGATGGCCTTAAGCCATATTTATTGTAATAAGTTCTCTTTTGAGACTCGATGTAATAAGTGTGTGATTGCTACTCTGTTATAAATCCTTCAGGTACTGTGTGGTGTCAGCATTACTGATCCAGGGATGACACCGGAGCACAGAGATTGGACCGTTTGAGGCCTGGTCGCTACAAGATGGTATCAGAGCACATGCTGGCTGTAGGACATGACCACTAAGCTAAAGCCCTAGATCACTACTCACTCTCTTCTCAGTCTGACTCCTCATATTTTCTACTCTTTTAGGATGGCGGATGCAAGGAACAAGTTCACGCAACCAGATGAAGATACACCCTTTGGACGTCACTTGAAGGAAGTCACTAGATATCTAAATATTGGAGTACCAAGCTTCACCGGAACCTACAACACCACTTTACCTGAAGAGGAGCGCTGGATGATTCAAGTTCAAGTTCCAGGAAGGACGTTCATGTCAGTCACCGAGCCCATAGAGTTTTCCTTTGATGCACCAACCTGGAGTCTAGGAAAGAGCATGGCAGCTCACATCACCATGGGACGTATTGGAGAAGTTTACCGTAATGATCTCAAGGACACTATCTACCAGATTTGTGGGCGCCGAGATGAGAACTAGGAGATGATCAGCACCAGGAAGGATAGATCAATTGCAGGTTTTATCCAGGAGTTAAAGCAGCACATTCAACGTCAGGAGAACCAGATGTGCGTAGACATTATAGATCTGAAGAAGGCAAGAACAAGAATCAAGGAACTGGAGGAAGAACTCAAGGCTACACGTGAAGATTATGAAGAGGAAATTGAAGTATTAGTGGAGAAGAATGACGATCTGATCAAGAAGATTGGAATATTTATGGGAGGCCCTACACCAGTAGAAAAGGACGAAGAACCCAAGGAGATTCGCCCGGAAGATTACGTCATCATCGACGACACCGACTCAGATCCTGATGATAGTGATGATGACTATGTTGATGAAGCTGGAGCAGATATCATCGAGT
The DNA here is from genome assembly GCF_003073215.2 of Triticum urartu. Taxonomy (NCBI): domain Eukaryota; kingdom Viridiplantae; phylum Streptophyta; class Magnoliopsida; order Poales; family Poaceae; genus Triticum; species Triticum urartu. The sequence continues at coordinate 208,868,193 of NC_053023.1, read as the reverse complement.
CTGCAACCGAAGAATATTTCTAGTAGACCACCTCATCAGTAGTAGTAGTCCACCATGTAAATATAGTAGTCCGAGCACTTTTGCGATAGTTAGATCAATTGTATGCCCTTGTTTGATTGAATGAAGTGAATTGTTTGCTTTTGCCTCATGTGCATATGTGTAGTGTTTTCTCTCTAGACCCCTCTCTATTCTTAAATCTCATCTTTTCTAAACCCTGAGATGCCTCTGAGACGTGACCCCGGATTTACCTTCCCACCGGAGCTCACCTAGTTGATCCAGCAGCAGAACACATCGATGCAGTTGCTAGTCCAGAATCAGAATCTGGGGAACAACAACAACAACCCACCACCACCACCACCTGTTGATCACTTAGCCCGTTTTCTTAGGCTGAATCCGCCGGTGTTTTCCAGTAGCACCGAGCCTATAGCAGCAGATGATTGGCTCCACAAGACAGCAAGGGAGTTGACCACAGCAGGATGCACAGATGCGGAAAAAGTGATGTTTGCCGCACATCAGCTTGAAGGACCCGCAACATCATGGTGGGAGAATTTCACCACCACTTTCCCTGTCGATACTGTCACATGGGACCAGTTCCAACAGGCTTTCTGTACTGCCCATGTTTCAGCAGGAGCTATGGCCATGAAGAAGCGAGAGTTTCGAAACTTGCGCCAAGGAGGACGGACAGTTGGCCACCATGTGGAAGACTTTAGTAAGCTAGCACGTTATGCCCCCGATGACGTTGCTACGGATGCAGCTAAGCAGGAGAAGTTTCTGGAAGGCCTGAATGATGAGTTGAGCATGCAGTTGATGGTAGCAACCTTCAACAACTACAAGGAGTTGTTAGATCGTGCTCTTATGATTGAAGGGAAGCAGCATCAAATTGAAAACCGTAAGAGGAAGTATGGACAAGGGAAGTATAATTCAGGAGCTCAGCAGAAACCACGTTTTACCCCTAGACCGGGAGGACATTTTCAGCATACCCATGGAGGAGGTAGCTCGCACAACCACAATGGCACTGAGGGAGTCCTGGATTAGGGGGTGTTCGGGTAGCCGGACTATACCTTCAGCCGGACTCCAGGAGTATGAAGATACAAGATTGAAGACTTCGTCCCGTGTCCAGATGGGACTTTCCTTGGCGTGGAAGGCAAGCTTGGCGATGCAGATATTCAATATCTCCTACCATTGTAACCGACTCTGTGTAACCCTAACCCTATCCGGTGTCTATATAAACCGGAGGGTTCTAGTCCGTAGGACAACTTCATCTTACAACAATCATACCATAGGCTAGCTTCTAGGGTTTAGCCTCCTTGATCTCGTGGTAGATCTACTCTTGTACTACCCATATCATCAATATTAATCAAGCAGGAGTAGGGTTTTACCTCCATTGAGAGGGCCCGAACCTAGGTAAAACATCGCGTCCCTTGTCTCCTGTTACCATCCGCCAAGACGCACAGTTCGGGACCCCCTACCCGAGATCCGCCGGTTTTGACACCGACATTGGTGCTTTCATTGAGAGTTCCTCTGTGTCGTCACTTTTAGGCCCGATGGCTCCTTTGATCATCAACGACGATGCGGTCTAGGGTGAGACTTTTCTCCCCGGACAGATCTTCGTCTTCGGCGGCTTCGCACTGCGGGCCAATTCGCTTGGCCACCTGGAGCAGATCGAAAGCTACGCCCCTGGCCATTAGGTCAGGTTTGGAAGCTTAAACTACACGGCAGACATCCGCGGGGATTTGATCTTCGACGGATTCGAGCCACAGCCAAGTGCGCCACACTGTTTTGAGAGGCATGATCTTGCTCTGCCGCCGAACAGTGCCCTGGAGGCCGCACGCGCCCCGGTTCCTACCCTTAATCCGGAGCCTATTGCGCCTATCGAGGATGAACGACTGGACGTCACCTCAGGGGCTACGATCTCAAAGGCGATCGAGCCGAACGTCAGCCCCACGTTCTACGTGACCCGTGACTCCGAGGATCCGGATTCCTATCCGGACACCGAACCCCCCACGCCCCTACCGATCAAATCCGATTGGGCGCCGATAATGGAGTTCACCGCAGCGGACATCTTTCAGCACTCGCCCTTCGGCGACATCCTGAACTCACTAAAGTCTCTCTCTTTATCAGGAGAGGCATGGCCGGACTACGGTTAACAAGGATGGGATGCGGACAACGAAGAAATTCGAAGCCCACCCACCACCCACTTTGTAGCCACTGTCGATGATTTAACCGACATGCATGACTTCGACTCCGAAGACATCGACGGTATGGACGACGATGCAGGAGACGAACAGGAACCAGCACCTGTAGGGCACTGGAAGGCCACCTCGTCATATGATATATACATGGTGGATACTCCAAAAGATGGAGATGGCGATGGAACAGCGGAGGATGACACCTCCAAGAAACAGCCAAAGCGCCGGCGTCAGCGGCGCCGCTCTAAATCCCGCCAAAACAAAAACGGTGATTCCGGCACGAGAGATAATACTACCCCGAATAGCACCGAAGAACACCCCCTACAGCAAGATTCGGCACAGGAAGATGGAGAAGCCAGCCCTCATGAGAGAGCGGCAGACCGAGAGGTTGAGGATGATAACTATACGCCTCCCTCCGAAGACGAGGCAAGCCTCGACGACGATGAATTCGTCGTACCATCGGACCCCGCCGAACGAGAGCGTTTCAAACGCATGCTTTTAGCCATGGCAAGCAGCCTCAAGAAAAAGCAGCAACAGCTTAGAGCTGATCAAGATTTTCTAGCTGACAGATGGACTGAAGTCCTTGCAGCCAAAGAGTATGAACTCGAACGCCCCTCCAAGAGTTACCCAAAGCACAGGCCGCTACCCCGATCAGAGGAGGAAGCACCTACATCACCAGCACACGACATGGTCGACCGGCCACCTCGTGGCCGCGACAGAGAGGCCTCTCAGCCCTACACCCAAGCCATGCCCCGGCGTCGTTCAACCAAGGCACGGGAAAATGCGCCAGACCTGCGAGACATACTGGAGGACAAGGCAAGACAAACAAGATCGATCTACGGATCGCGCAGGCGCCCCACGGCACGTGACGGTGATCTTCATTCCGGATGCAATAAATCCGGCCGGGCCGAACACAACAGACATAGCTCCTTCGAGCTGCGTCGTGATATAGCCTAGTATAGAGGCGCCGCACACCCATTATGCTTCACAGACGAAGTAATGGATCATAAAATCCCAGAGGGTTTCAAACCCGTAAACATCGAATCATATGATGGAACAACAGATCCTGCGGTATGGATTGAGGATTATCTCCTCCATATCCACATGGCCCGCGGCGATGATCTACACGCCATCAAATACCTCCCGCTCAAACTTAAGGGACCGGCCCGGCATTGGCTTAACAGCTTGCCAGCAGACTCAACCGGTTCTTGGGAGGACCTGGAAGCCGCATTCCTCGACAACTTCCAGGGCACTTATGTGCGACCACCGGATGCCGATGACTTAAGCCACATAATTCAACAGCCAGAGGAATCGGCCAGGCAATTCTGGACACGGTTCCTAACAAAGAAAAACTAGATAGTCGACTGTCCGGACGCAGAGGCCCTTGCAGCCTTCAAGCATAATATCCGCGACGAGTGGCTTGCCCGGCACCTGGGACAGGAAAAGCCGAAGTCCATGGCAGCCCTCACGACACTCATGACCCGCTTTTGCGTGGGAGAAGACAGCTGGCTACCTTGCAGTAATAACTTAGCAAAGAACCCTGGTAATTCGGATACTAAGGACAAAAGTGGCAGGACACGTCGGAATAAGCAAAAGCGCCGCGTTAGCAGCGACAGCAACGAAGACACGACAGTTAATGCCGGATTCAGAGGCTATAAATCCGGTCAGCGGAAAAAGCCATTCAAAAAGAATACTCTGGGCCCGTCCAGTCTGGACCAAATACTCGACCGCTTGTGCCAGATACATGGCACCCCCGAAAAGCCAGGCAATCACACCAACAGGGATTGTTGGGTGTTCAAGCAGGCAGGCAAGCTAAGAGCCGAAAATAAAGACAAGGGGCTGCATAGCGATGACGAGGAGGAGCCCAGGCCGCCGAACAACAGTGGACAGAAGGGTTTTCCCCCACAAGTGCGGATGGTGAACATGATATACGCAACCCACATTCCCAAGAGGGAGCGGAAGCGTGCGCTACGGGACGTATACGCGATGGAGCCAGTCGCCCCAAAGTTCAACCCATGGTCCTCCTGCCCGATCACTTTTGATCGAAGGGACCACCCCACTAGCATCCGTCACGGCGGCTTCGCCGCATTGGTTCTTGACCCAATTATCGACGGATTTCATCTCACAAGAGTCCTCATGGACGGCGGAAGTAGCCTGAACCTGCTTTACCAGGATACAGTGCGGAAAATGGGCATAGATCCCTCGAGGATTAAGCCCACAAAAACGACCTTTAAAGGCGTTATACCAGGTGTAGAGGCCAACTGTACAGGCTCAGTAACACTTGAAGTGGTCTTCGGGTCTCCGGACAATTTCCGAAGCGAAGAGTTAATCTTCGATATAGTCCCGTTTCGCTCGGGCGAACCGCATTTGCAAAGTTCAATGCGGTGCCGCACTACGCATATCTCAAGCTCAAGATGCCAGGCCCTCGAGGAGTAATCACGGTCAACGGAAACACCAAACGCTCCCTCCGTACGGAGGAGCACATGGCGGCCCTCGCAGCGGAAGTACAAAGCAGCCTTCTTAGGCAATTCTCCAGTCCAGCCGTTAAAAAGCCAGACACTGCCAAGCGCGCCCGGAGTAACCTACAACAAGACCGCCTGGCACGTTCTGAGTAGGCGTAGCAATGCGGCCCCAACCCCAGCCCTCGCGACATAGCGAAACCAGTGCCTCGCGTACATAACTATGCTTTAGAAATACCATGGGCGCAGGGGAAGGGGCACAATAACGACAAACCCAAAATACGGCTTAAAACGTACTAGGGGATGCCGAATTCTTTTTTTAATTTTCTCTTACTTTCAGGACTCCATACATCGGACGACCTGTTCGGCAATTCAACTGCCACACAAACGATGCAAGATCCAGGAAAGCAGACAAGCCATGCCGCATTATGGAACTCCCAGGTGGTCTCTGTTACGAGCAGTATACCTGTTTTGGTATACAATTCCGCGGCCTGCTCCTGGCCAGGACATGTTAAATAACCCAGTATCTTTTGCTTATCGCACTACTTGTATCGTTCTGCTTTGATAGCAGCCTTTCTATAAACAATGCATAGCTTTTTGTCTATTTTTTGCATTATCCTCCTTTCATATATATGTTTATTAAATGACATGTTGCACCCGTACACTATGGTATGGCAAACACGCCAGGGGCTTCAGTACCCCTCAATATGGTGTGAGAAGCCCGTACACTTTCACAAGTGCGGCACCCCGAACTTATAGCACTATATGCATCAGCTCCGAATCATGATTTGGGTCAATAGTTGGGTTTGCCCGGCTCCTATGTTTTGGTGCCTTACGTTCCGCTATATCGGCTAAGGTAGCACTAGGAGAACCACTGCGATTGTGCCCCGGTTGAGCTGGGTTAAGCACCTCAGTGGAGAAAGCTAAAACTGACTGTCATGATGAGGCGAGAGACCGGTCGCTGTTCGAGACGTTTTTCGAGTCCCTAAAGGCTTATGCCGCTTCGAGCGAGGAGCCGGCTTTGTCCGGCCAAGGCGTGGATAGCGCCCCGAACTCGGTCTTCCGAACTAGGGGCTTCGCCGAAATTTAAAATTATAGAGTTCTATGGCTAAGTGAGAGTGTTCAAGCATTATAGTCCGATTGCCTGGTTCGTTGTGCCGAGCGCCTCCCTCGAAGGACCCAACTATGGGAAAAAGAGCGCTCAGGTTTATCCCGAACACCCCAGCACTAGTGGCATGGGGGCAGAAGCTGACGACTGGCCATCTCTCAATTTTTTTTGATAAACGGCCACACAGAAAGTAATATTTTAAATTCAACAAGCATTGCTTAGCGCATATGAACAAGTTTTCAGCACACAGGATAAACACGAGCGAGTTCATTCAAAAATTACATCCTTGGTACATTCATCCTCCACAAGGCGGGCACCCGCAAGAACATCCTTATAGTAGTTCTCGGGCTTGCGATGCTCCTTCCCCAGCGGTGGCCCGTCCCTCACAAGCTTCTCACCGTCCAGCTTACCCCAGTGTACCTTTGCACGGGCAAGGGCCCTACGGGCACCTTCGATGCAGACGGAGCGCTTGATGACCTCGAGCCTTGGACAGGCCTCCACCAGCCGCCGCACCAGCCCGAAGTAGCTCCCAGGTAGGGCCTCTCTGGGCCACAGCCGAACTATGAAGCCCTTCATGGCCTGTTCGGCCACCTTGTGGAGCTCGACCAGCTATTTCAGCTGGTCGCTCAAGGGCACAGGGTGTCCGGCCTCAGTATACTGAGACCAGAACACCTTCTCCGTCGAGCTGCCCTCTTCAGCTCGGTAGAATGCGGCGGCGTCGGATACACTGCGGGGAAGATCTGCGAATGCCCCTGGAGAGCTCCGGATTCGGGTAAGTAACAAGTAGTTTACTTTTATATTTCTGCTTTGCATAAAGAATGCCTTACCCGCTGCTATCTTTTTCATCTCCTCCAACTCTTGGAGGGCCTTTTGGGCTTCGGCCTTGGCAGACTTGGCAGTCTCAAGGGCCGCCGCGAGCTCGGACACTTGCGTCTTTGACTCAAGCTCCAAACTCTAATGTTTTTTCATGAGAGCCTGAAGCTCTTGCTGCACCTCGCCGACCTGGGCCTCAAGTTTCTCTCGCTCGGTGCGCTCCGCGGCCGCTTTCTATTCGGCCTCGGACATCGCCTGCTTGAAGGTCGCCACCTCAGTCGTGGCCCCTACAATAAGCAGTACAATCCTGTTATTTTTTGCAATCACGTCTTTTTATAGGCACTTTTTCTGTAAGGTATTTTCTTACCTTCTTTCTCCTCGAGCTGCCGCTTGGCAAGGCCGAGCTCTTGCTCGGTCCGCTCGAGTCCCTGTTTCAGGGCACCCACCTCCACAGTCATTGCGGCGGTGGCTAGCAGCGAAGCCTGCATACGCATATTGACTCTTTGTTGTTAGACTCCTGCGAAATTTAATAGATCCTCTATTCGGCTTTTCTTTCCGAACGCCAAACAGAGCATCGGGGGCTACTGTCTATGCGGTTATATTCTTACATATTTTTTACTTACCTCGAAGCCTGTTAGAAGGCTAGCGCAAGCTTCACTCAGTCCGCTCTTGGCGGACTGAACCTTCTGGATCACCGTACTCATAATAGTACGGTGCTCCTCGTCGATGGAGGCGCCGTCAAGCACCTCCAGCAGATTGTTCGGCACCTCCGGTTGGACGGAGGCCGCCGGCTCAGAAGGCTTGCTCCTCTTGGAAGGAGTTCGCCTACCAAGGTCCGGAACTGTTGAAGATTCCGGCGCGGTGTCCGGCACAAAGCCGGACTTGGAGCCCTGGGGGGTCTTGTCCCCTTTACACCTGGGGTCCGGGAGGTCGCCTTGCGGCTCCTCCAGGACCACCTCCTCCTGCCCCAGAGCTTGTTGCGACGCCACTTCGGCGTCATCCGCAGTGCGGGGGGAGACAGCGGGCGGAACTGAGTTCACGTCCGATGAATCCAGGGAGCCGCTCGACGACTTGTTGAGTTCGGCCCGGGGCGGGCTGCATAATTATGTTCGACATTAGGGGAAGCTGTGCGACAAAGGAACATCATGAGTTACTCTGATATCCAAATACTTACGATTTTGCCGGACGCTTGGCCCTATCTGGCCACTCCTCTTCGTCCTCTTCGGCGTCGGGAGAGTAGTTCAGCGGAGGGGTCTTCCTCTTCCTGGACCCCTCGGCCTCCCCCGTTGGGGCGGCCTTCCTTTTCTTTCCTCCCCCCCCCCCTGGAGGGGGAGAGTTTTCTTCTTCCTCCTCCTCGTTCTCATGGGAGGAGAGCGTCTCGGACTCGTCGGATCACGAGTCCGACACCACCACATTACGGGCACTCTTTCGAGTCCCCGTGGCCTTCTTCTTCTTGGCCTTCTTCTCCGGCACAACATAAGGCGCCGGAACCAGCAGCTTCACTAGGAGAGCAGGGGCTGGGTCTTCGGGCAAGGGAGCCAGACAGTTAATCGATCCGGACTGCGCCTGCCAAGCCTGTCAAAGGTGAGGGAGTTTAGATCCCGCATAGAGTCAAACTATGGAAAAACATAACATCCTGTAAAAGGTGAAAATAGCTTACCTCACTAGCGTGCCACTGCGAGCTGTATCCGCGGTCCTCGGAAGTGGATGTGGGAGCCTCGACGCCTTTGGTTAGCACCTTCCAGACGTCTTCATACGTCGTGTCGAAGAGCCTGTTAAGGGTTTGGTGCTGCGCCGGGTCGAACTCCCACAGAGTAAAGTCCCGTTGTTGACACGGGAGGATCCGGCGGAGGAGCATGACCTGGACTACAATGACAAGCTTGATCGGCTTGCTCACCAGGGACTGGATGCATGTCTGCAATCCGGTCACCTCTTTTTCGTCGCCCCATGACAGGCCCGTCTCTTTTCAGGACATAAGCCGCGTGGGGGGTCCGGATCGGAACTCGGGGGCTGCGATCCATTTCGGATCGCGTGGCTTGGTGATGTAAAACCACCACGATTGCCACCCCTTCAGGGTCTCCACGAAGGAACCCTCGAGCCATAAGACGTTGGCCATCTTGCCCGCCATGGCGCCTCCGCACTCCTCCTGGCTGCCGCGCACCACCTTGGGCTTGACGTTGAAGGTCTTGAGCCAGAGGCCAAAATGGGGGCGGATGCGGAGGAAAGCCTCGCACATGACGATAAACGCCGAGATGTTGAGGACGAAGTTCGGGGCCAAATCGTGGAAATCTAGGCCATAGTAGAACATGAGCCCCTGGACAAATGGGTGGAGTGGGAAACCCAGTCCGCAGAGGAAGTGGGGAAGGAATACTACCCTCTCATGGGGCTTTGGGGTGGGGAGAAGCTGCCCTTCCTTGGGAAGCCGGTGCGCGATGTCCTTGGACAAGTATCCGGCCTTCCTTAGCTTTTTGACATGTCCCTCCGTGACGGAGGATACCATCCACTTGCCTCCCGCTCCGGACATTGCTGGAGGAGGTTGAGGTAGGAAGTGTGGGCTTGGGCGCTGGAGCTCGAGTGCGCAGGAGATGGATAGGCAAAGGAGGAAGAAGGCGTAGGTAAAAAGGTGGATCCTTATCCCCTTATATGGGCGGATGCGGTTGTGTGTCCCCACCAGCCTAGTAAAACTCGCTTGCCTCCCAAGCGTCGTGATAAATGGCGCAGTTGGGTTACCCACGTCCGTATTGATGAGAATCCCGTAAAAGGGGGGACACGATCTCTGCTTTGACAAGACGTGCCAAGGAAACCGCCTCGCTAAACGTGCTGAGGTGGAAAAGTAAAAATGATTCGTAAAGGACATGGCCGTAGTGTGATGTCACGCTGCGGAATACGTCAGCAGATTAGATTTGTGTTGATATTATTCTCTCTGTGGCAATATGTGGAAACTTATTTTGCAGAGCCGGACACTATCCCTGGTGTTTAAAATCTTCTTGAAGAACTTGGAGGAGGAACCCGCCTGGCAATGCTGAAGAAAATCTGCGCGCCGGACTCGTCGTCATTGAAGCCTGGTTCAGGGGCTACTGAGGGAGTCCTGGATTAGGGGGTGTTCGGGTAGCCGGACTATACCTTCAGCCGGACTCCAGGACTATGAAGATACAAGATTGAAGACTTTGTCCCGTGTCCGGATGGGACTTTCCTTGGCGTGGAAGGCAAGCTTGGCGATGCGGATATTCAAGATCTCCTACCATTGTAACCGACTCTGTGTAACCCTAACCCTATCCGGTGTCTATATAAACCGGAGGGTTCTAGTCCGTAGGACAACTTCATCATACAACAATCATACCATAGGCTAGCTTCTAGGGTTTAGCCTCCTTGATCTCATGGTAGATCTACTCTTGTACTACCCATATCATCAATATTAATCAAGCAGGAGTAGGGTTTTACCTCCATCGAGAGGGCCCGAACCTGGGTAAAACATCGCGTCCCTTGTCTCCTGTTACCATCCGCCTAGACGCACAGTTCGGGACCCCCTACCCGAGATCCGCCAGTTTTGACACCGACAGGCACCAAGAATGGTAATGGGAATGGAGGAAGCAACGGCCAGAACCGCACCAACCCATCAACCCCGGCCAAGAGAGACCTAAGCCAAGTCACTTGCTTTAAGTGCCAGAAGACCGGACATTATGCCAATGAATGTCCTGAAGCCCAGAATGGAAATGGCAATGGTAGCTCTAGGAAGAAGCCGAACCCTTTCAATAGGGGACAAGTGAACCACGTTAACGTGGAGGAGGTTGAAGCTCAGCCAGATGCAGTAATAGGTAAGTTTTTGGTTAAGTCATTTACTGCACTCGTTCTTTTTGATACTGGTGCATCACATCATACATATCAAGGGGATTTGTGGATAAGTATGGATTGCCAACCCAAGCCCTTAGGTCACCCATGTTAGTAACCTCACCTGGAGCAGAATATATGGCTAGTCTATGGTGTGATCGGTTACCATTGAGGATTGGTAACTACGTATTTCCCTCAGACCTAATAGTATTGGAATCTCAAGGATTGGATGTGATATTAGGCATGGATTGGTTATCGAAGTATGAAGGGAACATTGAATGTGCCAGTAAGTCAATTTTTCTTACCACCCCAGAAGGGATAAGGATCAAGTATGTATCCCGGCATGTGCCAAAAAGGACTCAAGTAAATTGCTTAACAGGAGTTGTGCAGGAGGAAGTACCAGTAGTGAAGGATTTCCCTGATGTATTTCCAAAAGAGTTGCCAGGCATGCCACCGGATAGAGATATTGAGGTTTTGATTGAGCTTTTGCCAGGCACAGGGCCAATATCTAAGAGACCATATAGGATGCCCGCAAAGGATTTGGTGGAGATTAAGAAGCAGATTAAGGAGTTATTGGATAAAGGTTATATTCGCCCAAGTTCTTCGCCTTGGGGATCACTAGTACTTCTAGTGGAGAAGAGGGATAGATCGTTAAGGATGGTTGTTGATTATCAAGGATTGAATGAAGTAACCATCAAGAACAAGTACCCACTACCAATGATCAATGACCTGTTTGATCGATTGCAAGGAGCTAAGGTATTTTCCAAGATCGATCTGCGATCAGGGTACCATCAGTTGAAGAATCGAGAACAGGATATACCTAAGACGGCTTTTACCACCAGGTATGGGCTGTACGAGTATACCGTTATGTCATTTGGTCTGACTAACGCACCGACATATTTTATGAACATGATGAACAAAGTGTTTATGGAGTTTTTGGATAAGTTCGTCATAGTGTTCATTGATGATATCCTGGTTTACTCAAAGAATGAAGAGGAGCATAAGGAGCATTTGCGTTTAGTACTTGGTAAGCTCAGAGAACATCAGTTATACGCCAAGTTTAGCAAATGTGAGTTTTGGTTGAAGGAAGTTGGATTTCTCGGACATGTTATATCCGGAGAAGGTATAGCAGTAGATCCCACCAAGGTTGGCACTATGACAAATTGGGAAGCGCCAACAACAGTTGGAGAGATCCGGAGTTTTCTTGGACTTGCAGGATACTACCTGAGATTCATTGTAAATTTCTCGAAGATTGCGAAGCCTATGACGGAGTTGTTGAAGAAGGATACCAAGTTCACATGGACCAAGGAATGTGAGGCCAGTTTCCAGGAGTTGAAGAAACGTCTGGTTACATCACCAGTGTTCATTTTGCCAGATCAGACCAAGGATTATGAGGTGTATTGTGACGCTTCACGTCGAGCACTTGGAGCAGTGCTTATGCAGGAAGGAAGAGTTGTTTCCTATGCCTCGCGACAGCTTAAACCTCATGAGTTAAATTATGCCACGCGTGATTTGGAGTTAGCAGCCGTAGTGCATGCATTGAAGACTTGGAGACATTTTCTCATTGGAAATCATTGTGAGGTGTACACGGATCTCAAGAGTTTGAAGTATATTTTCACACAGAAGGAGTTGAATCTCAGGCAAAGGAGATGGTTGGAGCTCATCAAGTATTATGATATGAGATTACATTATCATCCCGGAAAGGCTAACGTAGTAGCTGACGCGTTGAGCCGTAAAAGCCATGTCAACACCTTAATGACGGGAGATTTACCAAGAGAGTTAGCCAAGAATCTTCGTGAGCTATATTTGGAGATAGTTGTAGCAGCATTGGAGATTCAGTCTACTTTGATGGATAAGATCAGAGAAGCCCAGAAGATTGACAAGGAGATTGCTTCTATTAAGGAGAAAATGAGCAAACGAAAAGCTAAAGGATTTCGTGAGGATGAGCACGGTACCTTATGGTTTGAAGACCGTGTTTATGTGCCTAATGACCCGGAGATCAGGAAGTTAATTTTGCAAGAGGCCCATGATTCACCATATTCAATTCACCCAGGAAATACCAAGATGTATTTGGATTTGAAGGATATTTTCTGGTGGACCGGAATGAAGAAGGACATTGCGGAGTATGTAGCAGTTTGTTATGTATGTCAGAGAGTAAAGGTAGAACATCAGAAGCCAGCGGGATTACTACAGCCATTGCCAATACCCGAATGGAAGTGGGATAAGTTAGGCATGGATTTTATCACAGGATTACCCAGAACACGTTCAGGCTATGACTCGATATGAGTTGTAGTCGATCATTTGACAAAGGTAGCTCATTTCATCCCAGTGAAGACTACCTATACCAGTGCTAAGTTAGCAAAGATATACATGACCAGAATCGTATGTCTGCATGGTGTTCCAAGGAGCATTGTATCGGATAGAGGAACCCAGTTTACCTCAAAGTTCTGGAATCGGTTGCATGAAACTTTGGGTACCAGGCTAGAGTTCAGTACAGCTTTCCACCCGCAGACAGATGGACAGACCGAGAGAGTCAATCAGATTTTGGAGGATATGCTGAGAGCTTGTGCGCTAGATTACGGATCTAGTTGGGGAGAGAATTTGCTATACGCAGAGTTCTCTTATAACAACAGTTATCAATCCAGTTTGAAGATGGCCCCTTTTGAAGCTTTGTATGGAAGAAGGTGCAGAACACCATTGTCATGGGATGAAGTAGGAGACCGCCAGTTGTTTGGACCGGATCTGATTAAGGAGTCTCAACAGAAAGTAAAATTGATTCGCGATAGGCTCAAGGTAGCCTAGTCCAGGCAGAAGAGCTATGCAGATTCTAAACGCAAGGAGACAGTTTACGAAGTCGGAGACCGAGTTTATCTTCGAGTATCTCCACTTCAAGGAGTTAAGCATTTTGGAGTTAAGGGAAAGTTAGCGCCACGTTTTGTAGGACCATACAAGGTTTTGGAGCGTATGGGAGAAGTAGCCTACAAGTTGGAATTGCCCGAAGGATTGTCAGGAGTTCACGACGTGTTCCATGTTTCCCAGTTGAAGAAGTGCCACGCAGAGATGGCGGATATACCACTGAGATACACAGTGCCGCTGGAAGCGATTCAGTTGGACAGTGATTTTACCTATGAGGAGAAACCAGTCAAGATACTTGAGTATGCCAGCCGAGACACCCGCATCAAGGTTATCCAATTTTGCAAAGTTCAGTGGAGCCACAACACGGAGGATGAAGCCACCTGGCAACAAGAGGAAGATCTATTGAAGGACCACCCTCATCTATTTTCTAGCCAACCCGAATCTCGAGGGCGAGATTCATCTTAAGGGGGTAGGTTTGTAACATCCCAAATTTTCAATTTGGAATGTTATACAATAGATCATCATTGCATATCATATGTTACTTGCATTTTGGTTGATCCTAGAAATTTCACGCAACTCAAGGACCCTTGGAGAGAGTTGGGGATTTCGTTATTTTCATATTTGAGTGTTCTCAAATGTTGAAAATGGGATCATTTGATTTTATTTATTTTATCATCAATTATTTCTATTACCAAAATATGAGAGAGGGAATAAAATGACTATCCCAAAATAAAGAAATATTGAGGATTTAATAAAAAAATCAAATAAGATTTTTATTTGGATTTATTTGCTATTTTATTTGAATTTAGGAAAATGCGCATTTTTCAAAATTGCATTTAGGCCCCAAATAAATGTTCATCCTGTGCGGCTTGATTTTAGAAGCCGGGGAAAATTTATTTCGGGATTTTTGGAGTCCGTTTAGTATCCCTTTTGTGTTTTTTTCTCTGAGCGTAATTATTTTTTAAAAGAAGTCGAACCGACCTACCGGGCCGTGTCCGACCAGGACACCCGGCCCGGCCGGCCTTTATAAGACGAGGACCCCAGCCCGAGCCGCCCAACCCTAGCTGCCCCAGCCCGCCGCCCTAGCGCCGCCGCCGCCGCCCTAGCGTCGCACCACCGCTGGACCCGCACACCGAGGTTGCCCCGCCGCCGTTTTTTAAGAAAACCGTTCGGTTTTTCCGTCTATTTTTCGGTTTTTTAGATCTGTTTTTTCGTTAGATCGGTTTTTTTTCGGTTTAGTTAATTAGCGAGCGTTCGCTCGTTCGTTCGTTTTAACGTACGCATTCTTCATTTAGATCCAGATAACAAATGTTCGTTCGTTAATCTGTTCGTCGTTTTCTTTTTCTCGGATTAAATCTGTGATTTTTCTGATCGCGATTCCTGATCCAATTTTCGTTCTGTTATAACTTTTCGCTCGTTTATCGGAATCAGGCGAGTCAAGCGCCTGGAGTTTCGTCTCGAAAACCTCTTTTCGTTTAACCAACTCAAACAAGTTTTTGCCTCTGTAAAATTTGACCTAGATCCAGAATAGTAAACGAAGCTTGTTTTCTTTTGTCGTTTGCTTTTCGTTGCTTTCGTTCGATTTGATTCTTTTAGCCAATCGGAGTTCTTAAGTTGAACTTTCTGGTTAGATCTCTTATTTGAGTTTTACCTATGCATTAGTCGAGTACTTATTGTATGCTTGTTTGTTTGCGATAGAGTACCCGGAGTGCGCCGCTTGCTACTTCGAATCGCTAGGTTTTGCGGATCATCAGCAAGGCAAGTAACACTTTGGTCATACCTCCTACTACCCAGTTTTTATTGCATTAGATCAACCCTCACACATTGCATGATTAGGATCTAATTAAATTGTGGGTTTTGGGAAGTAGATGAGGTAGTACCTATTACTTGTTTATTATCAAACCTTTGGGAGTTACTTCTACGTTTGCTTATTTTGCCATGCTATGCTAGTAGACGTGGATTGGGTGAGTGATATCCATGACAGATGTGAGTTTGTTAAATCAATGGTTTATCTAATGTGGCAACTTAAATACACATCTGGGTGGATTGAGGCACCTGGGTATTCCAGTGATTGCCTGTTTTTCTTTTGGACCGCCACCCAGGCTCAAAGGGATCATGAGATTATTCATACTAGAAACTTCCATGTGCAGCCACAAGCTACTATGGGCTCTAGCATAGTTGACTAAGTCGTGCGAACTCTTACAGTGGTAGACTAGCAGATGTAGGGGATGTAGGTTGGTACGGTCTACTCGTTCGTAAGGTGCTAGCGCTTCTGAAAGACTATGTCTCGGTCATCCATTTCTCAAACACCATGTAGTGCAAGAATCCCAACGGAGGAGATCGAGTCTTGTGGGGAAAAGTGCGCAAACCTCTGCAGAGTGTATAAACTAATCATGGTTAGCCGTGTCCCCGGTTATGGACATCTTGAGTATCTAGTACTTGGATTATCATATGAATCTCATCGTGTTACTCTAAATAATTTTGTTAGGTTTTAATGATGATGTTCAATTGGGATTGAGAGGGTGTTTACACTCTCAATGTGTAACAACCACCATGATAGTTAAATAAAATTTATTCCTTTGCAGTAGGGAAAAATTGGCTTTACGCAAAACTGTAACCATAGAGCTTTCCACCAGCCAAATATGCATATAGTATAGTCTTGTTAGTTCATTGCTCTCTATGTGTTACATTGCCAACATATTCCATGTGCTGACCTGTTTCGGGCTGCAACGTTCATGTTGCAGACTTTTCAGACGATGAGTAAGGTGCCTTTTAGGTCGTGGTTCTATACTCAGTGATGCCGTTGGAGTTGATGGACTCACTTATCTTCCAAGCCTTCCGCTGTTATGGTTATTAGATGGCCTTAATCCATATTTATTGTAATAAGTTCTCTTTTGAGACTCGTGTAATAAGTGGGTGATTGCTACTCTGTTATAAATCCTTCAAGTACTGTGTGGTGTCAGCATTACTGATGCAGGGATGACACCAGAGCACAGAGATTGGACCGTTTGAGGTCTAGTCACTACATAGGACAACGATTAATAATTTCAAACAACCGCTCAAAACAGAATTGAAAAAATAATTCCCACATTTTGATGGGATCCGAAATATTTTTATCCGAAATTTCTAGTCAGGTCAAATATAATTTCAAAATAAAGTTGTATTACGTTAAAATCCAACGAAATATTGCGCGCGCAACAAGTAATGAAATTAAAATTTTCAATTTCCAAAAGTAATATATTTGTCAAACTAATTATGTGTTTGGTGCATAGTAACTGTCCAGTTGTTATAATTACATCCCATTTATTATTTATTAAAGTCCATTTTCTTGTTAAGCCTAATGCATACCTCCTAGGAAAGTTTGCAGCCCAGCGGGGCGGAGAATAACAAGTTGACCCGGATATTGTGTACAACTGTCGGCCCAGTTGCATTGCTGATGTTGAAACAAAAGGTCTGTGTAGTACAGTACAACCTAACATGGTTACTCAGCCCACATTCAGCGAAGCCGGAAAGGCCCAAACAAGGCTTCTGTACAACTTTTTGAAGTCA
This sequence comes from Triticum urartu, assembly GCF_003073215.2. Lineage (NCBI taxonomy): Eukaryota > Viridiplantae > Streptophyta > Magnoliopsida > Poales > Poaceae > Triticum > Triticum urartu. The sequence goes on along the minus strand of NC_053023.1, from coordinate 208,851,391 downwards.
CTGAGCTTAATTAATAACTTAAGAAAAAAGTTATATTAAAGTGGAACCTAATTAAAAGCTGTCACAAGCAAATAAATAATTCAACGGGTCCCACTTGTGCGTCTGTGCGTGTGTGTGTGTGAGAGAGAGAGAGAGACCCATCGGTCGATGCTCTTAAATACATCTTTCAGCCATATGCATTGCTGATGCTCAGTAAAAACTTATATAGTTGACACAATCATATAGAACATCATAGCACACTGAACTTGCATACAAAAATTTCACGCAGGCGGCACAATCAGGATGGAAGCAGTGGATCGCTACGGGAAGGGCTATGTTGAAACCAACGAAGTCGTACATAACGGTTCATCGTCTTTATCAATGACGGGGAAATTTCTTGAATGGTGTGCAAAGAAAACAGATAGACGACACAATAAGTTCTGCTAGCACATTAAGTTGACGTACAGCCCTTTCTAAAAAAAGTTCAGGTACAAAATTAGAACAGGTCACAATCAAATGTACTGGCATATCAGTGCTTCACACCCATAGCTCGGATTTAACTAGTACTCCCTCCGTCCGGGAAAAGTTGTCCACAGGGCAGTGTATTTGTTTTTTTGCAAAAAACCCACAGAGTTTTAAACACGTCACAAAGAAGTCCATATCCTTCCTTCCTCCTCCCCCGTCGCCCGCGCCTTGTAGCCATTGCCGGCTACCCACCTGCGCCGCCGCCCGCCTGGATCTATGCCGCCACCAACACCAGAACCGTGGCCCAGCCCGTGACCAACAACAGCGCCGCCGCCCACTTGCACCTATGCCGCGGCTTACCACCTGCACCGCCTGCCATGAAGGCGACCTGCGCCGGCGCCCTCCTCGAGCTACGCCGCCGGCCCCACTGAAGGTCGCCGCCCACGTTCGCCCACCTTCGCCGCCCACCCGCGCCTCCGATTTCGTCCGCTTCGGCCGCCGGTGCCGTGGACAATTCCGGCCACTCCCGCCTCTCATGCTGCTACTAGTGGACGACGCCGGCGCCGTGGACCTCTGATGCTGCTTTTGCCTTTTCCCTTGCCTCGCCTCTGCTGCCACTCCCGCCTGTGCTGGTGAGTCCGCCCCGCCCGCCTCTGCTACTTCTGCTGTTCAATTTGTTGTTGTGAGTCTGAATTTGCTGTTCTCAGTACAGGCAGAGAAAATTCAGTCAGGCGATACAAAGCTAGAAAAATAATCCAGGACAAAGGCTGTACACTGCTGCTAAATGATGAATAGATTATAGTGAAAATTTAGTTTGATGCCATCAAATTCATTGAGTAATACTCTTGGCATTCTTGGAGATCTGCTATTTTTTGGAAGTTTTTCTTGCTACAGTTAACTGAAAATGTTCGGTGTTCCAATACTGTAGAGAAACTACAGTGTCTGTAATTCAGTTATGACTCCTTTACTGAAATTGTAGTGTTTGCTAAAACTGAGATGTAAACTAAAGGAGTTTGTGATTTGCAAAAGTTGTAGCATACTCCAACAAGTGATAAATGCACTCAAAAGTTCACTGAGAAAATGCAGAGGCTGCTCACTTGTTACTGAAAGTTTTCTGGAGTGATAAATGCACGCAAAAGAAGTTCAGTTTATTGTTACTGTTGCTGTATGAATTCCAACCAGGTCAATTTGTTGTCAATTACTCTGTAATACTCAACCAGGTTTATTCAAAATGAAGATCAACCATGTTTATTTGGATTTATTTGGATTTATTTGAATCATTTGAATTTATTTGCGTTATTTGGATTTATACACCATTTGTCCAATTGCAAACATACCTAAAGTTTCCAATTGTCTAATTTCAGTCATTCATTTTACAGAGAGCTAAGCATAGCCATGACTCTTCCCTAAATATTCTTGTAGAATCAATTCAAGCAGCACAAAACTGAAAACTGAAAACTGCCACAACCCCTTAACAAAGAGTTGATAAAAACATGTCCCTAAAATTGGAATTATTTGAATTAGCTAGGTTTATTCTTCTTCATATACAGAAAAAGATGAATATTGTTCGTCTACTAGTTACTTCAAATTTAGAACTGAATAAACACTTGTCATCTTCAGTAAACACTTGTAAATCTAGAGTGGTTTTAAACTTAGAATGCACCAAGTACTAATATCCTTTGCCAGGCTACACACCATCTACTTGGAGTAGACAGCAAGATTCACAAAGACATGCACGCTTCAATAGACTTGTGAATGCTAGCAAAGTGATAAGTAAAAACTTGGATGTTCTCAGAAATATAGCACCAAAGGACATTAAGTGAACTGTCATATATGCTAAAGGCAAGGAAATGCCACCTTCTTTTCTTCTTCGAGCAGTTGATGAACTGGCCTGTATGCGGCAGCTACACATAGGTTTTGCAGAAAATGCACCAAAAGAGTGAAACACAGGTGAAGTAAGTGGAAAGCAACATTTAATCTCCACTTCTTTTCTTTTGGTAGTGAAATTCAATCTGAATTTTGTAAGCACAGAAAATGCACCAATACTGAACATTTATTCCCACCTCCACCACCATCTTGTCAGTTTCGACAGTGTGTGTATGGAGTAGTTTTGACGGCAGTATAATTGTGCATCATGTAAACATTATGAGAATGATTAAGGGTTCAGCAATCAGATTATAATTATGACCAGAACAGAGGAACAAATATCATGGTTAGTTTTATGTAAAAAAAATCAGAAATGGAGTTACTCACTTGAAGTTACTATAGTTACTCACTTGAACTTACTGTAGTAGTAGTGGCCAAAATTCAGAAAAGTTACTAAACAGCAGAAGTAGTGGCCAAAATTCAAAGTACTAAAAAGATTCTACACTAAATATATAGTGTTATGCATGTTCTGTATCCAGGACATTTGAATTATTCAGAGAAGGATAATGCAAACTGAAAAGTGTTACGCAAACTGAAAACTGATCCATGTTCTGTATCCAGGACACTAATTTTTGACATTTGAAGCTACATTTCAATTGTTATGCCTTTGTCAATTATTGAATTATTCAGAATATTTAAATTATTCAGATATCCATGTTATATATCCAGGATAATGCAAACTGAAAAGTGTTAAAAGACCATGTTTTTTGGGGTCAAAATCTACATGTAAAACTGAAAAGTGAAAATAAAAATGGAGAATGTTGTGTCTCCCACTCACGTGCTCAAAAAAAACATGACACATTTTTTTATCTGTTTGCATAGGTCCCACCTATCAAGAAGGATGGGCACGTACACAAATAGGTACGACTCATCAGTCTACCCGCATAGCCTTTTCGTTTAGTCTACCTAGCCGTCTAATCAACTGCCTGCACGCCACTTCTCCCATTTACTTCTCCATCGGGAACCGATTCTCCTCGGCTTCTTCACCTCCCCTTCGTCTTCATTTGCATCCAAACCCCACTGCGTTCACATTGTTTTAACCTCTTTAAATAATCATCTACTACTTCAGTTAGACTAGACATCTAATCCTAATTCTCCAAACCATAGCCCTCCGTTCCAGCGGTTCCAAATGGCGGAAGAGATCGAGATGCAGGTTTTTAGCGTCCAACATGTCCTCGTCAAAGGATCGATGTGCATAGTTTCCACCGTCACCGTCCGTCCAAGGGTTGTTCGGCAGTGGATCAACAATGTATCCAACTCCCTCAAAAAGGTAGAGACGAGGGTCATCGGTCTCGACGCAGAGTACACGGAGCGTGCCCCTGGGAAGATCCAGCGCGCCGCCGTCCTTCTGCTGTGCCACGAAGATGATGTTTTGGTGTACCGCATCATACACTCGCCCTCCATACCACGTGAGCTTCACGATTTCTTGTCTCAGGAGGACGTATACTTCTGTGGGGCAGCCATCGAAGGGGACAAACAGAAGCTGGAGCCATACAACCTTGATTTGAAAAGCATTGCTGACCTACAAACCAGAATCAAAATTCCTGTAGAAGATTGTGATAAATAGACACCATCCCTATTCGACGTAGCAAATTTTGTGCTCGGTACAAATCTTCAGAAGGGTGACGAGACGGTGGCATTAAGGTCGTCTGGATGGGAGAATTATCCCTTGACGTACGAGCGGATAAAATATGCTGCCCTCGATGCCCGTGTGAGTTTCGAGATAGCTGCAAGGTCCAAAGAGCTTGTTGTGAAGCCGTCTCCCACAGAGAATGAGAAGAAGAAGAAGAAGAAGATGGATGGATGAACTATTTCCTCTCTTGTAAAAAAATTATTCCCTCTCGGTGTATATTGATATAGATGGACTATTTCGATGGTGTGCATGTCTTTGGAACAGAGTAGTAGTGTGGGTCCGCTTGACTATAAGGAACTATTTATCCGCATATATAACTTTCTCTGCTACTCCTTCCAGTGATCGGTATGCAGTGCATGTGTCCGTAGACATGACAGCTTGTGTGCATGACATGTGGGCCACCTAAAATGCAGCGAGCATCAAGTTTCTACCACAGCCACCCGTGATTCCCACGACGCCGCTCGAACCCATGAAACCACACGTCCCCCGACCTGCGGCTCACCCCTCTTGGCCCACTGCCCCTCTGCCTACGGGAGCATTACATGTGCACCAGTCACCTATCGGCTCCACATGTTATTGACTCAAAGGTAGGTGTAGTAAGGCACTGAAGCTCAGTCCCGACGGCCCTGAGAGGGAAATGTAACTCCTGCGCCAGGGCTTGTGGTGCTCCTGTAGCACGAACTCGTGCGAAACTCGAGATTTGTTTCTTTACTATACATGCACACAACAATTTAATGGACATTGTAATCTCAACATGTGATGGGGAGCTCTAAATTTGAATTTGAAACTTATAAAATGAAAAGATTCAAAACAAATAAACTGGGAGAGAGGGAGTATATCGTAGGATGTGTCCCATACAAAATATGTCACCTGGTTTGTCACCGCGAAGATGCGGTTAGAAAGGAGCACATCGTCTTCCTACTCGTATGACAACAAATCGGCCGCAGATAGCATGGTCCACCTTTGACCGCCATGTGCCAGGTTCATGCTATCTTATTCAATCTCACAGTGGTTCCATCGTACCAATTCATGCGGTGGCCCGTTGCATGGCTGATCCCAATGTTGGACAAAGGTTCTATGGGAACGGTGTCACCATTGTAAATGTTGTGCAAATTGATCTTGGTACCCTCCTGTACATATGCAAGCCAATCTCCACTCGCATCGAGCCTAACCTGTGAAATAGTGGGAAGGGGGAGAATTAGGAAATGGACATGGAAGTAGTCTTTAGAATGCATTTACTACGTGATCAAACTCATCTTACCTGCTCATCGGAGGAAATCCGAGTGCCCCTCAACGTCGGCATCTCAAGGGGCGTCAACTTGCAACTACGGCCACGCCGCGCTAGAGAAACCCCCAAGGAAACATCCTCGTGCGTTCCATGGAACATCAAGATGCATTTGTATGAGTAGTTTATCTTGTGAGAGAAAAGGATGAACGAGGGAAGGCCTCTAGAGATAGATATGGACACTACTACTACCAATGTGCTGGCCCGTGTGTTGCAATGGATCCAAAGTAGTAGAATAATACTTGTTCACGTGCTTGAAATATAAACACTCTAGTTTTGATATACATGTGTCAGCAGACATGACAGCTTGTCCATGGAAGTTGAACCACGGCGACCATCACGTTTCTTGTTTCTACCACTCCCACACCCACACGCGATTCCCATGACGCTGCTCCAACCCACTGCACGACGTCCCTCCACGTGGACATGGATCCTCTGACGTGGCTATCACTGCCTTGCCCTGCCTTTCCTTTGCTGACAAGTGGGACCCACGCTTATGGGTCCCACATGTCAGTGACAGAATGGTAGGATTGTTCGCGTCAGGGGATCCTCATCCCCCCGACGTGCCCCTCATCCCTCTCGGCCCCACCGCTCCTCCGCCTTTGTGTGCATGACATGCGGGCCAGCTGAACTACGGCGACCATCAACTTTCTACCACGGACACACCCAATTGGACGCGGTTTGCCTGCTCCGCTGCTGTGCTCTGATCCGTACTCCCACACCATCGAATTTTCATCCAGCGGCTGTGACACATTTCGTCCCGGGCATCAATCCTCAGCTGGAGTACTTATGTACTCCCTTCAGTCCTTTTTACTCTGCACATTGGATTTGCCAAAAGTCAAACTTTGCTAAGTTTGACCAAATTTATACTAGAAATTATTAGCATCTAGAATATCTAATAAATATATATATGAAAATATATTCCAAGATGAATCTAATGATATTGGTGTTGTTATGTGAATGTCTATAATTTTTTATATAAACTTGGTCAAAGTTGGATGAGATTGACTTCGGACAAACCTAATATGCAGAGTAAAAAGGACCGGAGGGAGTACTACAGGTAGTACCCGCCGGTGTGGCCATCTACGCCTCGTAACGCCCCGACGCCCAGCTATGGCACCCTCGCCATAGCCACGTCACCACCGGCCGGTTCATCTCGAACGAGTGAGTCGCGAACCATGCCACCACCATGAGAATGACATGTGGGCCAGCCGCATTTAAGGTCCGCATGTCATTGACTCATAGGACGGGTACTAAGCCACTGAAGTTCAGTCTTGTGGGCCCCGAGAGGGAAATGTAACTCCTGCGGCAGGCCTTGTGGTGCTCCCACAGTACGAGCTCATGCCAAAACTGGAATTTGTTTCTTACTACTACCAACTAGTACTAGTAAGGTACACGTGCATTGCACGCATGAGATTCTGGTGGTTTGTGCATTATGCTTCTACATGTGGAGCTTTCTGGATTCTAACATGTAGCAAAATCTGGTGGAATGTAAGGTTAGGCAAGTTTGATTAACTTAGGTGAGTGTTTGGTTCAAGCCACACCTTAGGCAAGCCACACTAAGGTCCCACATGACATACACACAAAAAATGTGGCAAGATTCCCTTAGGCTTGCCAACTTGTGGCTCTCATTTTGAAGAACTAATAACTTTGCCTAAGCTTAGTTGTGGCAAAGTTAGTCATGAATTAAGTTCAACCATGGAGTCTTCTAGATTATACATGTGGTAGAATCTGGTGGATGATATCCAACGGCCAGTAGTGCTCGGATTTTCCATCTTTGTACCATCGGATTGGCTTCATCCAACGACCAACTTTCAAAGTTTTTCACACACTATATAGGGGGTATAGATATAGATGTGTCGGTCCTGCAATGGATCCAAAGTATATATATATATATATATATATATCTATTTAGTGGAGTGCACTCTAAACACATTATCTATTTATTTTTCTCTAACCTTCCGTAGCCATGCAACCAAGCCACATAAGCTTCATGGGTGCCCCCCCACATCATATTATTCATACTAAATTGATTGAAAAAAGAAAAATCACCCAAAACAAGATCTTCCTGTTTTTTGTTCCTATGATGTTGTGTCGTGCTCGTACCTACTAGTTGTATAGTGGTAGTACTAGTAATATAGTATCAGGAGTACAAACTTGGTACTAGTGGGAGTAGTACTAGTACGGAATGCTCCTACTCTATCAATGAGCCCCGTTTGACACCAAATTTCTTGGCTTCCGTGATACAGCTAGATCTTCCCCTCGTTTTTGTTTTCCAACCTGGCGGCGGGCGGGGTGTCGGTTTGCTCAACGGTGGTCCCACATGAAAGTGAAAATGCTAGGCAACACGCCTTCCCTAAGCTATGTGTCGTGCCGGACGGGCCGTGTTGTACTCCTGATTCCCAGGCGTGTGGGGGTGCGACGCGAACGCGGTAGGCCTTTTCCTTTTACCAGCAATGTGCCCGTGCATTGCGTCAGATCCAAAGTAGTAGAATAGTAGTATTTGTTCACAAACTTGAAATAAATCACTATTGTTTTGATATACTCCTAATATATTACTCCCTCCGTACCTAAATATTTGTCTTTTTTGAGATTTCAAATGGACTATCACATACGGATTATATAGACATATTCTAGTGTTTCTAGCAAGATGCCTGCGCATTGCACGAAGTTGATGGAAAAGGTAAGCACAACTTATAAATTGACGGATGGAGTACTAGTTATAGTGATGCATATAATTAAGCAAAGGGATCGCACATGTCGGTATTGACTGGAACGAGAATGCAACAGCACAATAAGAATTAAGGCCACGATGATGCGATCGCAGTGGTAGTTACAGAATGCAAGAAGAAAGATGGATCCACGAACGTACGACCTCCTCCTCCTCAACTTAGTGCGCCGGGCCACCAACCGGCAGCTAAGGAGCGGCGGCTTTTGTGGCGAGGTCGAGGTGCTTCTCAGCAAAGGCATCCAAGGCTTCCAACTGGTTGAGGAAGGCCAACATCGTAGCGTCCTCACTGGCCTTGTATATACATATGTACAGAATTTCCTCATACATGTGGATGTGTAGGTCGACGAATTCTTGCAGGGCGAGGCGCCTCGCGACGAGCGCGACCTCCAGGTGGACATTCTTTGTGGCGTCGGCGGGCAGTCGCAGGGCCACCAGTGCTTGAAAGAGGTTCCGGCCATGGAGGCCGATTAGGGTGGCAAGCAATGAGGAGCTCGGGTGCGCGGGTTGGAGGAGTACGGCGATGTTGTCCGCGAGCTTCTTGAGGACGGTGAACTTGTTGCTGGTGGCAACGATCATCTGGTCCAACTGAGAGTCGTAGTTGGCGTCGAAGGCGGCCATCCACCAGCCGGTCTCCAACACCGTCTGGAGACGATCCTCGGCGCCATGCCGCAGGACGGCGTCGTGGACCATCTGGCACAGCCGCTGGCCGCTCACGCGCATCGCCGCCATGGGTCTGGAGTGAGCTCTTTTGCGCTTAGTGTAGGTGCTTAGGCAAATGCTTAGGTGCATACGATGTGGTAGATGCATTGGAATGGATGGGCGCCTTTATATGATGGCAATGAGGGCAAACTGCGTTACATTCACATCGTGCAGCCTCTTTTCCCGGACCTCCTCCCATTACTTCCCTCATGCATTAATTGAAGGAGGATGCATTGGCCGTTCAACATATCGGGAACCGCTACTCCCTCCCTCGTCTGCATTAAAATCGTATCGGGAACTGCGCCGCCCGCTGTCAAATCGAATACTCCCTCCGTCTAGGTGAGTATTAAGTCATCTTACGAAAACCAAATAGTGAATACATAGGCGTGGTGCATTAACCGTCATGTTGTTTCTTATTTTTTGACATAAGTAGAGGAATCAACCAAGAAGAGATGTGGGGCTTGTATGCTTTTAATGACTGGAGACTATCAAACATGACATGAAGTGGTCAGTTCGTTGCACAAGAACAAATACAACCCACGTCAGCACACACGCATCTTATATAGCATCACATCCAATGGCTATAAAAGATGAATGAGACCAAATTATATCTCATCTAGATGAGTTCTAGTAAACTGTATTAATAATACTTAGTACTCCTGCGCCATGTATCATATATTAGTATCATGTAGTACTTTATTTATTTATGAGGTATCCAGATGGCATTGCACCGCCAAGAAAAGAGGGTAACATCAAAATTATGGACTACTTTTTTGAGTATGTTGGTAAGGTCCGGTCATAGTCACTTGTTGAAGTCTCTAAAAAGACAAATACTCCCTCCGTCCGGAAATACTTGTCATCAAAATGGATAAAAGGAAATGTATCTAGACGTATTTTAGTTTTAGATACATCTCTTTTTATCCATTTTGATGACAAGTATTTTCGGATGAAGGGAGTAGAAAACAGAGTTGGTGATGATGCTGTGCGTGCCATCCTGCAATATAGGCCATCGGATTTATATCTAACGGATAGGAAATAAACTATGGCAATTTTGCAAAAATATACCCACACGTCTCTCCACGTTCGCAAATACGGCCTTCCCTCGTTCATCCTTTCCTCTCACAAGATAAACTACTCATACAAATGCATCTTGAGGTGTCCATGGAATCGAAGAGAGGGATGATGTGTGTGTGTGCGCGCGCGATCGATAAAGAGTGACATCAAATTTGTGTGTGCCCACGTCAAAGATATAGAGTGGCTGGCCTACTGGAATGTGAGATGGGACATGTGTAGTTTGTCTCTGTGGCATGGATACCTACCTGCAGCGCTCGACTATGGGTGTGTGGTGGGGGAAGAGGGAGGCCCAATTAACTATAGAGGTACAATGGCTGGTATATGTGTGGAGGAGGAGAGAGGCCTACCTCATGTATTAAGGAGATCGATCTGCCTCATGTATTAAGGGAGATCGATCGGCATCCATGCATATGTGCAGGAGAGGAATAAGGTTGGGAGAGAGACAGAGCTAGAGTGTTGGAGGGGGTGGTAGTGGAGTTGCTTCTAACAAATGGTGGGATAGGCTTGATAGACAAAGGGAGGGCATGCCCGCAATATCAGTAAGAGAGGAGATGGCTGCTTGTTGTCTGTGCACGTGCGTGTGAGAGACGGGTCAGGAGGCATGCACGAATGATGAGGGGGGACGATGTGGCTGTGGTAAGCGGACATAACTACATAGGAAGATCAATCGCCCTTTGTTAGAGAAAGGAGAGACATAACTTGTGAGGTACGTCCATCGATGGGGGGTAGTTAAAGTCGATCTAGGTATATGTTTGGAGATCGATCGGTATACATGCATGTGTGTGTTAGAAGCAAATGAGGCACGAGGAGAAGGATAGAAAGAGAGGGATGCATGTAGGAGGTGGTACGAGAGGCATACTATATCGAGGGGGGAGGAGTGTGCGAGTACGAGAACAATGAAAAGAGTGGTGGGAGTGAGGCATGGACGGTGACAAGAGAAGAGGGGAAGCTTGTGTTTGTGCTAGGCACACCTGGCTAGAGAGGCATATCGATCGATGTGTGCCGTAAAGAAGGTGCTGGGGGGCCTACACACACCATGGGTGAAAGACCTAAAGTGAAAAGACGAATTTGCGCGATGGAGCTAGAGAATGATGAGGGAGGGTGAGAGGGATGTGGGCGTGTGCATGCACAAGAGAAAGTTAGCGCTAGCTACAAAGATAAGAGGGTTGTGTGGGTGTAAAAGACGAATAGAGATCATATATACTTCATTATAAAAAGCAAATTCAGATATTTGAAGAATTTATCATAGTGTTTCAAACCGACGCATGTGTGAATATATATAACAGTGATACACATGGTGTGGTTATGAACATGTTATACTACATTTAATATATTTTATCTCTACTCTTATAAAAACGGAGTTGTTGATGATGGTGTGCCTGCCATCCTACATTATAGGCCGTCTGATTTATATCTGGCGGATAGCAAGGAAACTATGATGGTTGAAGTTGGCAACAATCAGGATTGTAGATTCTTATTGAAATAGAGAAACGAATTCAAATTTAGTTCAAATTGCAGCGGTAGTATAGACATTTGGAATGCACTAAAATGTTGGTATGAGTAGGTTACATGCATTATACAGCAAGCGAAAAAATTTAATCAGACATAACATGGATTCATACTCCCTCCTTCCATCTATATACGGCGTAATGAGATTTTTAAGACCGCCTTTGACTATTGACAAGATTAATAGTACATGACATGCACAATGTGAAAATTATATCATTGAAAGAACCTTTCACAAACAAATTTAACGGTGTGCTTTGTGTAAGTTGCATGTCATATATCATTGCTCTAATATTTGGTCAAAGTTAGCATCGAAAAACGCATTAGGCCCTATATAGATGGAAGGAGGGAGTAGCTTTGAATAGCATTTGTATAGTAAAACGGGGCAAGACTCTCTTTTTGTGTGGTGTGAATAGTTTTATTTTTTTCGTTTTCTTTTTGGTTGAGGGAAGTGCGAATTGATTTGGTACGTACAAGTACAATATTACTACACGTTAGGCTTGTCCCTAAAATTCAACCCGTGTCTTGTTATATCCCGAAAATTCAGATATCGTGCTCCTAAAACTGGCGCCTTCACAACCCGCGCCTTGCTATCCCGAAATTACAACGCGCGCGAAAACTCCCTCCAGCTGCCAAATCCCGACACGCGAAATCCCCCTTCTAACCCTGAGCCGAAAGGGCCGCTAGTTCAAATCGGTGGGGGGTACTTTTGTAACACACCCTACATTTTGGACAAGCGTGTCCCTATGTCATGCTTCACCCCCTCCCATCGCCCCCTTTTAGCCATTCGAAATCCCAGGACGCCATAACCTCTCCGCTCCAGCCGTGAAACCCCACCCTCCTTTGTCCGCCACATCACCGCTGCCCAGCCGGAGCCTCTTCCCCGACGACATCGTCCACCGCAACAGCTCGACGTCCCTCGTCGACCTCCCCGGATAAGGATCCCTCGTCCATCTCGTCGTCCCGCCGGTTTAGCCGCCCCGTCCTCCACCTCCAAGGAGCTGCTCCGATGATCGCCTCGTCTATCACGGCTGCTCCATCCTCACAGCGTCGCCTTAACCTGCTCCACCGGAACCGCAGGATCCTCACCGAATCCTCGGACGAAGCCGAGGCCTACTCGGCGCCACCAAAGAGGTTGTACACTCATCACATCGCACCTTCTCCTTAACTCGACCTCCCGGCGCCGACGGTGCTCCATCCCGTACCCCCATGGAGCGGCTACCTTGAAGCCGGCGCCGCGGGCGACATCTCCACGGAGGCTCTCCCCCAGTGCGAGGCCCCTTCGGTGGCAGCGTCCATACCAGCCGGATCTGCTGCTGCTCCGGCTCTCGCTCGATCGCTCGCTCGCCCAGCTGCTTCTGCTGCTCTCCCCCTTGCTCGTGCTGCTGCTCTACTCTGATTAAGCCACACTTTAGTCGGCTGAATCGACTTTTGGGTCAGTCGATTTTTAGGGGTTGGGGGGGGCTCGCTGGAGTTAAGGAAGAACCACCCACAGCGGGGACGGGGCTCGCCGAAGAGGTACCCCACTATCTATCTTAGGGTTCAGGGTGGGGGCGGGGGGCCTATAGGGCTTGTCGGGGCGGCGGTGGCGAGTTGTTTCGGGGTGACGAGGCGGCGCTTGGGCCGGCGGTTTGGCCGGTGGTGGCTGGCGGCTCAGGGGGGTGCAGGTTGAAGATGAACTGCAGGCCCTCCCTAAACTACATGTCAAGTGCCTCTCTGCTACCATTGCGTTCAGTTTCGACAGTAGCATTCAGATTCCACAGTAAATTTCAGTTTCGACAGTTAAGTTCAGAGTCAACAGTTTTTACCTCATCTGTTGTAGTCAGGTGGTTTTAACCTCAGGCCCTCCCTAAACTACATGTCAAGTGCCTCTCTGCTACCATTGCGTTCAGTTTCGATAGTAGCATTTAGATTCCACAGTAAATTTCAGTTTCGACAGTTAAGTTCAGAGTCAACAGTTTTTACCTCATCTATTGTAGTCAGGTGGTTTTTGGTGATGTTAATTTTACATCCATTTTACATCATCTATTGGAGATGCTATTAGAATCCCACTTGAGATTGACGATGTCTGTCTTGTGCTGCTTCAGCCTTGACGTCTTACGGCTCACCGGAGCTGATCCAAGGACAGAATGATCCATCACAATAGAGCAGTGCCCTGGATGCCGTCTACAGATTCCTCAGGTCTTCCTCCACACCTTCGACAGCCACCTCTGCCTCAACTGCTTCAGCAACCAACCCAATGATGTTGAGGTCGACACGGCTACGGCAAAGAGGTTGTACACTTGTTGCATCACTTATTACTATACATTCACGCCGATCCATTAGGGATATTTTGGTTCAATGAAAAAACATCGATCCACTGGTTGTTACCATCACTCTAAATTTCTGCATGCTCTCCTTACATAATCTCACCATATTTTTTTCGTATGCATGTCAGATATTCTACACAGTCATGCTGAACATGTAGAGAAAAAGAGAAGAGTTTTGCGCGGCAATACAATGCCATGCAGACATCGCTCCATGGTGGGTTCAATGGCAAACCCTCCCCACCCCTCTCCAGATTGTAATCCAGAGGAAGATATCTGTTCTGAGGCGGATTCAGACGCCGCTGACCACTCCTATTTACCCCCCAAGGTGTTTGCTCTACCTTGGCATGATGATGTTAGTCATATCATGCATATGTTGGCTTGCAGTGCCTACTTTTGACATCATATATGTCATCTGCTTAGTTTAGACATGTTCTGTAATGTCACCTGTTTAGTTTCTATATCATATATGAGAATTATGCAGTCTCATGTCTTTTAGCCAACCATAATATATGTGAAATGTGCAATGCCATCCTGTTTAACCAGGCATCATATATTTGAATGATATCTTGCCCATCCTTTTCTTCATTACATTTCCATTTGTCGACAATGTTTGTACATTAAACTACTCTTCCTGTGAATCAGCCATTTGGGTGGGAGATGGAAAAATCTGGAGTGAAAACAAGGCCTTCAGAGCAGACAGTGCTACCTGTCAAAGCAGATCTTTTGTTGGGTCCCGGTAGCTCCTCAGAGATGGATACAGAGACAGGTGACCAGTCCTATTCCTCCACTGAGGTGTATGCTCTAACTTGGCATGGTTATACTGCTCATATCATGCATACGGTGTCTTGCATTGCATAGTTTACACATCATATACACAATATTCAACACCATGTTCTTAGTTCAGAATCATATTGAATGCCCTCTGTTTAGCATATAAATCACATATGTGAATTAAATGATGCGATCTTGATTACTTAGATGACATGTAGATGAATTATGTCATGCGATCCTGTTTAGTTATTCATCATATCTTTGAATTATGTTATGCTATGCTATCCAGTTTAGATAGACATCATATATGTGAAATTATGTCATGCTATCCATTTTAGTTAAACAATATACATGTCAACTATTTCATGCCCTCTTTTTTCCACACTATCTATTGCATCTGTCTCTCATACAATGTCTGTACATTCAACTATGTTTCCTGTTTATCAGCCATTTGAATTGGAGCGGGTGATGCTAGTATCTAGCGGACTAAAAACACGGTCTTCAAATAAAATAGTGCTACCTCTTGGTGGAGATAGCACCCCGATTGTACATGCACAAGAACTAGCCCTACCACACATAACCCAAACTCACGCAGATTGTACCCCTACTGCGATGGACATGAAGGAAATATGCCCTAGAGGCAATAATAAAGTTATTATTTATTTCCTTATAATCATGATAAATGTTTATTATTCATGCTAGAATTGTATTAACCGGAAACATAATACAGGTGTGAATACATAGACAAACAAAGTGTCACTAGTATGCCTCTACTTGACTAGCTCGTTAATCAAAGATGGTTATGTTTCCTAACCATGAACAATGAGTTGTTATTTGATTAATGGGGTCACATCATTAGTTGAATGATCTGATTGACATGACCCATTCCATTAGCTTAGCACTCGATCGTTTAGTATGTTGCTATTGCTTTCTTCATGACTTATACATGTTCCTATGACTATGAGATTATGCAACTCCCGTTTACCGGCGGAACACTTTGGGTGCTACCAAACGTCACAACGTAACTGGGTGATTATAAAGGAGCATTACAGGTGTCTCCAAAGGTAGATGTTGGGTTGGCGTATTTCGAGATTAGGATTTGTCACTCCGATTGTCGGAGAGGTATCTCTGGGCCCTCTCGGTAATACACATCACATAAGCCTTGCAAGCATTACAACTAATATGTTAGTTGTGAGATGATGTATTACGGAACGAGTAAAGAGACTTGCCGGTAACGAGATTGAACTAGGTATTGGATACCGACGATCGCATCTCGGGCAAGTAACATACCGATGACAAAGGGAACAAAGTATGTTGTTATGCGGTCTGACCGATAAAGATCTTCGTAGAATATGTAGGAGCCAATATGGGCATCCAGGTCCCGCTATTGGTTATTGACCGGAGACGTGTCTCAGTCATGTCTACATTGTTCTCGAACCCGTAGGATCCGCACGCTTAAGGTTACGATGACAGTTTCATTATGAGTTTATGCATTTTGATGTACCGAAGGTTGTTCGGAGTCCCGGATGTGATCACGGACATGACGATGAGTCTCGAAATGGTCGAGACGTAAAGATTGATATATTGGAAGCCTATATTTGGATATCGGAAGTGTTCCGGGTGAAATCGGGATTTTACCGGGTTACCGGGAGGTTACCGGAACCCCCCGGGAGCCATATGGGCCTTCATGGGCCTTAGTGGAAAGGTGAAAGGGCTGCCCACAAGGGCTGCGCGCCTCCCCCCTGCCCCTAGTCCTATTAGGACTAGGAGAGGTGGCCGGCCACCCTTCTCCCCCTTTCCCCCTTGGGGAATCCTAGTTGGAATAGGATTGGGGGGGAGTCCTACTCCCGGAAGGAGTAGGACTCCTCCTGCGCCTCTCTCCCTGGCCGGCGCCCCCCTCCCCCCTTGGCTCCTTTATATACTGAGGTAGAGGCACCCTAGAACACACAAGTTGATCCTTGAGATCTATTCCTTAGCCGTGTGCGGTGCCCCCTGCCACCATATACCTCGATAATACTGTAGCGGAGTTTAGGCGAAGTCCTGCTGCTGTAGTTCATCAAGATCGTCACCACGCCGTCGTGCCGACGGAACTCTTCCCCGACACTTTGCTGGATCGGAGTCCGGGGATCGTCATCGAGCTGAACGTGTGCTCGAACTCGGAGGTGCCGTAGTTTCGGTGCTTGATCGGTTGGATCGTGAAGACGTACGACTACTTCCTCTACGTCGTGTCAGCGCTTCCGCAGTCGGTCTGCGTTGGGTACGTAGACAACACTCTCCCCCTCGTTGCTATGCATCACATGATCTTGCGTGTGCGTAGGAAATTTTTTGAAATTACTACGAAACCCAACAGTGGTATCAGAGCCTAGGTTATTTATGTTGATGTTATATGCACGAGTAGAACACAAGTGAGTTGTGGACGATACAAGTCATACTGCCTACCAGCATGTCATACTTTGGTTCGGCGGCATTGTTGGACGAGACGACCCGGACCAACATTACGCGTATGCTTACGCGAGACCGGTTCCCCCGACGTGCTTTGCACATAGGTGGCTTGCGGGCGACTGTCTCTCCAACTTTAGTTGAACCAAGTATGGCTACGCCCGGTCCTTGCGAAGGTTAAAACGGAGTCTATTTGACAAACTATCGTTGTGGTTTTGATGCGTAGGTGAGATTGGTTCTTACTTAAGCCCGTAGCAGCCACGTAAAACTTGCAACAACAAAGTAGAGGACGTCTAACTTGTTTTTGCAGGGCATGTTGTGATGTGATATGGTCAAGGCATGATGCTGAATTTCATTGTATGAGATGATCATGTTTTGTAACCGAGTTATCGGCAACTGGCAGGAGCCATATGGTTGTCGCTTTATTGTATGCAATGCAATCGCGATGTAATGCTTTACTTTATTACTAAACGGTAGTGATAGTCATGGAAGCATAAGATTGGCGAGACGACAACGATGCTACGATGGAGATCAAGGTGTCGCGCCGGTGACGATAATGATCATGACGGTGCTTCGGAGATGGAGATCACAAGCACAAGATGATGATGGCCATATCATATCACTTATATTGATTGCATGTGATGTTTATCTTTTTATGCATCTTATCATGCTTTGACTGACGGTAGCATTATAAGATGATCTCTCACTAAATTATCAAGAAGTGTTCTCCCTGAGTATGCACCGTTGCCAAAGTTCGTCGTGCCCAGACACCACGTGATGATCGGGTGTGATAAGCTCTACGTCCATCTACAACGGGTGCAAGCCAGTTTTGCACACGCAGAATACTCAGGTTAAACTTGACGAGCCTAGCATATACAGATATGGCCTCGGAACATGGAGACCGAAAGGTCGAGCGTGAATCATATAGTAGATATGATCAACATAAACGATGTTCACCATTGAAAACAACTCCATCTCACGTGATGATCGGTCATGGTTTAGTTGATTTGGATCACGTAATCACTTAGAAGATTAGAGGGATGTCTATCTAAGTGGGAGTTCTTAAGTAATGTGATTAATTGAACTTAAATTTATCATGAACTTAGTACCTGATAGTATCTTGCTTGTTTATGTTGATTGTAGATAGATGGCTCGTGCTGTTGTTCCGTTGAATTTTAATGCGTTCCTTGAGAAAGCAAAGTTGAAAGATGATGGTAGCAATTACACGGACTGGGTCCGTAACTTGAGGATTATCCTCATTGCTGCACAGAAGAATTACGTCCTGGAAGCACCGCTGGGTGCCAGGCCTGCTGCTGGAGCAACACCAGATGTTATGAACGTCTGGCAGAGCAAAGCTGATGACTACTTGATAGTTCAGTGTGCCATGCTTTACGGCTTAGAATCGGGACTTCAACGACGTTTTGAACGTCATGGAGCATATGAGATGTTCCAGGAGTTGAATTTAATATTTCAAGCAAATGGCCGAATTGAGAGATATGAAGTCTCCAATAAGTTCTATAGCTGCAAGATGGAGAAGAACAGTTCTGTCAGTGAGCATATACTCAAAATGTCTGGGTATAATAATCACTTGATTCAATTGGGAGTTAATCTTCCGGATGATTGCGTCATTGACAGAATTCTCCAATCACTGCCACCAAGCTACAAGAGCTTCGTGATGAACTATAATATGCAAGGGATGAACAAGACTATTCCCGAGCTCTTCGCAATGCTGAAAGCTGCGGAGGTAGAAATCAAAAAGGAGCATCAAGTGTTGATGGATAACAAAACCACGAGTTTCAAGAAAAAGGGCAAAGGGAAGAAGAAGGGGAACTTCAAAAAGAACGGCAAGCAAGCTGCTGCTCAGGAGAAGAAACCCAAGTCTGGACCTAAGCCTGAAACTGAGTGCTTCTACTGCAAGCAGACTGGTCACTGGAAGCGGAACTGCCCCAAGTATTTGGCGGATAAGAAGGATGGCAAGGTGAACAAAGGTATATGTGATATACATGTTATTGATGTGTACCTTACTAGAGCTTGCAGTAGCACCTGGGTATTTGATACTGGTTCTGTTGCTAATATTTGCAACTCGAAACAGGGACTACGGAATAAGCGGCCACTGGCAAAGGATGAGGTGACGATGCACGTGGGAAACGGCTCCAAAGTCGATGTGATCGCGGTCGGCACGCTACCTCTACATCTACCTTCGGGATTAATATTAGACCTAAATAATTGTTATTTGGTGCCAGCGTTGAGCATGAACATTATATCTGGATCTTGTTTAATGCGAGACGGTTATTCATTTAAATCAGAGAATAATGGTTGTTCTATTTATATGAGTAATATCTTTTATGGTCATGCACCCTTGAAGAGTGGTCTATTCTTATTGAATCTCGATAGTAGTAATACACATATTCATAATGTTGAAGCCAAAAGATACAGAGTTGATAATGAAAGTGCAACTTATTTGTGGCACTGTCGTTTAGGTCATATCAGTATAAAGCGCATGAAAAAACTCCATACTGATGGACTTTTGGAACCACTTGATTATGAATCACTTGGTACTTGCGAACCGTGCCTCATGGGCAAGATGACTAAAACACCGTTCTCCAGTACTATGGAGAAAGAAACAGATTTGTTGGAAATCATACATACCGATGTATGTGGTCCGATGAATATTGAGGCTCGTGGCGGATATCGTTATTTTCTCACCTTCACAGATGATTTAAGCAGATATGGGTATATCTACTTAATGAAACATAAATCTGAAACATTTGAAAAGTTCAAAGAATTTCAGAGTGAAGTTGAAAATCATCGTAACAAGAAAATAAAGTTTCTACGATCTGATCGTGGAGGAGAATATTTGAGTTACGAGTTTGGTGTACATTTGAAAAACTGTGGAATAGTTTCGCAACTCACGCCACTCGGAACACCACAGCGTAATGGTGTGTCCGAACGTCGTAATCATACTTTACTGGATATGGTGCGATCTATGATGTCTCTTACTGATTTACCGCTATCGTTTTGGGGTTATGCTCTAGAGACGGCCGCATTCACGTTAAATAGGGCACCATCAAAATCCGTTGAGACGACGCCTTATGAACTGTGGTTTGGCAAGAAACCAAAGTTGTCGTTTCTTAAAGTTTGTGGCTGTGATGCTTATGTGAAAAAGCTTCAACCTGATAAGCTCGAACCCAAATCGGAGAAATGTGTCTTCATAGGATACCCAAAGGAAACTGTTGGGTACACCTTCTATCACAGATCCGAAGGCAAGACATTCGTTGCTAAGAATGGATCCTTTCTAGAGAAGGAGTTTCTCTCGAAAGAAGTGAGTGAGAGGAAAGTAGAACTTGACGAGGTAACTGTACCTGCTCCCTTACTGGAAAGTAGTTCATCACAGAAAACTGTTTCAGTGACACCTACACCAGTTAGTGAGGAAGCCAATGATAATGATCATGAAACTTCAGATCAAGATACTACTGAACCTCGTAGATCAACCAGAGTAAGATCCACACCAGAGTGGTACGGTAATCCTGTTCTGGAAGTCATGCTACTAGATCATGGTGAACCTACGAACTATGAAGAAGCGATGGTGAGCCCAAATTCCGAAAAGTGGCTTGAAGCCATGAAATCTGAGATGGGATCCATGTATGAGAACAAAGTATGGACTTTGGTTGACTTGCCCGATGATCGGCAAGCAATTGAGAATAAATGGATCTTTAAGAAGAAGACTGACGCTGATGGTAATGTTACTGTCTACAAAGCTCGACTTGTCGCAAAAGGTTTTCGGCAAGTTCAAGGGATTTACTATGATGAGACCTTCTCACCCGTAGCGATGCTTAAGTCCGTCCGAATCATGTTAGCAATTGCCGCATTTTATGATTATGAAATTTGGCAGATGGATGTCAAAACTGCATTCCTGAATGGATTTCTGGAAGAAGAGTTGTATATGATGCAACCGGAAGGTTTTGTCGATCCAAAAGGAGCTAACAAAGTGTGCAAGCTCCAGCGATCCATTTATGGACTGGTGCAAGCCTCTCGGAATTGGAATAAACGTTTTGATAGTGTGATCAAAGCATTTGGTTTTATACAGACTTTCGGAGAAGCCTGTATTTACAAGAAAGTGAGTGGGAGCTCTGTAGCATTTCTGATATTATATGTGGATGACATATTGCTAATTGGAAATGATATAGAATTTCTGGATAGCATAAAGGGATACTTGAATAAAAGTTTTTCAATGAAAGACCTCGGTGAAGCTGCTTACATATTAGGCATTAAGATCTATAGAGATAGATCAAGACGCTTAATTGGACTTTCACAAAGCACATACCTTGACAAAATTTTGAAGAAGTTCAAAATGGATCAAGCAAAGAAAGGGTTCTTGCCTGTGTTACAAGGTGTGAAGTTGAGTAAGACTCAATGCCCGACCACTGCAGAAGGTAGAGAGAATATGAAAGATGTTCCCTATGCATTAGCCATAGGATCTATCATGTATGCAATGCTGTGTACCAGACCTGATGTGTGCCTTGCTATAAGTTTAGCAGGGAGGTACCAAAGTAATCCAGGAGTGGATCACTGGACAGCGGTCAAGAACATCTTGAAATACCTGAAAAGGACTAAGGATATGTTTCTCGTATATGGAGGTGACAAAGAGCTCACCGTAAAAGGTTACATTGATGCAAGCTTTGACACTGATCCGGACGATTCTAAATCGCAAACCGGATACGTGTTTACATTAAACGATGGAGCTGTCAGTTGGTGCAGTTCTAAACAAAGCGTCGTAGCGGGATCTACATGTGAAGCGGAGTACATAGCTGCTTCGGAAGCAGCAAACGAAGGAGTCTGGATGAAGGAGTTCATATCCAATCTAGGTGTCATACCTAATGCATCGGGTCCAATGAAAATCTTTTGTGACAATACTGGTGCAATTGCCTTGGCAAAAGAATCCAGATTTCACAAAAGGACCAAACACATCAAGAGACGCTTCAACTCCATTCAGGATCTAGTCCAGGTGGGAGACATAGAGATTTGCAAGATACATACGGATCTGAATGTTGCAGACCCGTTGACTAAGCCTCTTCCACGAGCAAAACATGATCAGCACCAAAGCTCCATGGGTGTTAGAATCATTACAGTGTAATCTAGATTATTGACTCTAGTGCAAGTGGGAGACTGAAGGAAATATGCCCTAGAGGCAATAATAAAGTTATTATTTATTTCCTTATAAGCATGATAAATGTTTATTATTCATGCTAGAATTGTATTAACCGGAAACATAATACATGTGTGAATACATAGACAAACAAAGTGTCACTAGTATGCCTCTACTTGACTAGCTCGTTAATCAAAGATGGTTATGTTTCCTAACCATGAACAATGAGTTGTTATTTGATTAACGAGGTCACATCATTAGTTGAATGATCTGATTGACATGACCCATTCCATTAGCTTAGCACGCGATCGTTTAGTATGTTGCTATTGCTTTCTTCATGACTTGTACATGTTCCTATGACTATGAGATTATGCAACTCCCGTTTGCCGTAGGAACACTTTGGGTGCTACCAAACGTCACAACATAACTGGGTGATTATAAAGGAGCATTACAAGTGTCTCCAAAGGTAGATGTTGGGTTGGCGTATTTCGAGATTAGGATTTGTCACTCCGATTGTCGGAGAGGTATCTCTGGGCCCTCTCGGTAATACACATCACATAAGCCTTGCAAGCATTACAACTAATATGTTAGTTGTGAGATGATGTATTATGGAACGAGTAAAGAGACTTGCCGGTAACGAGATTGAACTAGGTATTGGATACCGACGGTCGAATCTCGGGCAAGTAACATACCGATGACAAAGGAAGGGAACAACGTATGTTGTTATGCGGTCTGACCGATAAAGATCTTCGTAGAATATGTAGGAGCCAATATGGGCATCCAGGTCCCGCTATTGGTTATTGACCGGAGACGTGTCTCGGTCATGTCTACATTGTTCTCGAACCCGTAGGGTCCGCACGCTTAAGGTTACGATAACAGTTATATTATGAGTTTATGCATTTTGATGTACCGAAGGTTGTTCGGAGTCCCGGATGTGATCACGGACATGACGAGGAGTCTCGAAATGGTCGAGACGTAAAGATTGATATATTGGAAGCCTATATTTGGATATCGGAAGTGTTCCGGGTGAAATCGGGATTTTACCGGGTTACCGGGAGGTTACCGGAACCCCCCGGGAGCCATATGGGCCTTAATGGGCTTAGTGGAAAGGAGAAAGGGACAGCCCAAGGTGGCTGCGCCTCCCCCTCCCCTAGTCCTATTAGGACTAGGAGAGGTGGCCGGCCCCCCTCTCTCTCTTTCCCCCTGGGGAATCCTATTGGAATAGGATTGGGGGGGGGGAGTCCTACTCCCGGAAGGAGTAGGACTCCTCCTGCGCCTCTCTCCCTGGCCGGCGCCCCCCTCCCCCCTTGGCCTTGGCTCCTTTATATACTGAGGTAGAGGCACCCTAGAACACACAAGTTGATCCTTGAGATCTATTCCTTAGCCATGTGCGGTGCCCCCTGCCACCATATACCTCGATAATACTGTAGCGGAGTTTAGGCGAAGCCCTGCTGCTGTAGTACATCAAGATCGTCACCACGCCGTCGTGCTGACGAAACTCTTCCCCGACACTTTGCTGGATCGGAGTCCGGGGATCTTCATCGAGCTGAACGTGTGCTCAAACTCGGAGGTGCCGTAGTTTCGGTGCTTGATCGGTTAGATCGTGAAGACGTACGACTACTTCCTCTACGTCGTGTCAGCGCTTCCGCAGTCGGTCTGCGTTGGGTACGTAGACAACACTCTCCCCCTCGTTGCTATGCATCACATGATCTTGCGTGTGCGTAGGAAATTTTTTGAAATTACTACGAAACCCAACAGGACAGAGAACTAGCTTCACCCAATCTAACCCCAACCCCAGCCGATAGTAACCCAGTTCCTGTTGACACAACACCATCTCCACCACAGAGCTCCCAAACAAGAGCAGTTAGTAAGGCAGCTCCAGTGCCCAAAGGGCCAGTACTATCACGGCGAACCCCAACTCCACCAGTTAGTATGCCTATTCCTATGGAGGAAGCACAACCAGCTAGTCATAGTTTAGCATCTATCGCATTTGATGTTGTTAAATCGTATGTGCGTATCTTCCCATCTTGGAAATATTATACTGAAGATGAAGGAAAATGCCAGTTGCAAGTGTTTGTCCAGGAGTTATGTGTAAGTAATGTTATTCATGGCAATTACTTTGTTTCGTCCTATACATCCTACCTCCATGATGGTTATAATACAGCAAATTTTCCCATTTTTCTCTATAGAGAAGGACCGATTTGGAAACTCGGGATGAGGTAACCTGTGCTAATACCTCTGCTATCTTCAAGAATGCTTGGTGGCAGTATCGGAATTACCTGAAGAAAACGTACTTCACCGGCAAAGAAACTCATCAAATTCCCTTACGTTCTCGTGAGACACATTTATTGGACGATGACTGGGAACGCCTTGTTCTGTACTGGTCCCGAACCAAGAATGTGGTAAGGTCTATGAGCTCATTTTCTATTTTTAAGTATTATATTCTTGTGTCTTACTGTACTCTGTCCATATAGAAAAAGTGCCTAAACCTGAAGAACATTTGTTCTAAAATAAGATTCCATTGCTATCATAGTTGAAAAAAGCGCTAGGCGTTAATTGTGCGTTTTGCCACCGCCTTGCGCTTTACTGACCAAAGCGCATGCTTATGCGCAGTTATGCATAGATTATGCGTAGTTATGCGCAATGCGTTTTGCCAACGCCTAGAGCCTAGGCGCGCTTAAGTGCTCGCTTAGGCGCGCCTTTTTTAACTATGATTGCTTTGTTCTTGTATCACTGTATTTACTCATAAAAACTTATTTTTAAATTGAAGGATCCAATCGAAACTCCAATGGCACAACAGGTATGTTCACGCATGTTTCTTTAACAGGTTTGCTCTTATCAATAGCTCTGTTGATTTCAATTTCAATTGTGTATACAGTTGACTTTCATATCATGCACATTACTAGCATCACAACAGAGTCAATAGTGTTGTTGTACATGTAGCCCCGTGGTACCCATCTGAAATCTTGTTGTGCCGTGTAGTTTCCCACGCTTTGTATTCTTTCACTGCTGCTTTGTCCTGAACTGATATGATTTGAACCGTGTCTCTATTTTGATTTGACAAGACAACGCAGTGACCATAGGACATAGATATATGTTTGTTTGATGCTTTTATTATGTACTAGTACTTGGCAATAGAAGACTTGGTAGTTTAATCCTGTCCACCGTACTAATTAACTGGTTCACCGAAATGAGTTTCATATACTAGTACATGCTAAACTTGTTATGTGTCTGCTTGTTTCTTCTTTTAGAATGCTGACAGAATATTGGGGAAGAGTGCCTTATTAAGCAATGGTAAAGGAAGTAATGCAGATAAGGTTCAGGATAGTGACACATCCTTGTTGGTCTCCAACAAAGCTGATAAAATAGCTAAGGAAGACTATCTTGAAGACAGCGAGACAACCCCAAAGTCCTGTCTTGGTTTAGTGTTCGAGTTACTGGCCACTACCGCTTGCACAAGCTATTCGAACTCACTGTCTGAATCAGTTTGGTTTCTTGAGTCTCAACTACAAGCTGAAAGACATCGATCAGCTGTGCTACGACAAGAAGCGGAAGGACTGCGGAAGTCCCTGGAGCATTCAGATGCATACTTTCTGGTGCAACAGCAAGCATTAGAGGATTTTAGCGCCAAACAAGACAAAGCTAATCAGCTTGCTAAGCTTATTGCCAGCATGGTGGATACCCAGGATAACGTTTCTTGAGCTCTTTTGAAGTTGTTTCAGTTATGCTCTTGTTTTGCTGCCACGTTTATTTGCACTGGTGGCCAATTTTGACGGCCAGTGTATGTAATGTGCTGCTTTGTTCCCTATATTTGCACTGGTGGCGAACTTTGATGCCCAGTGGATGTAATATGTGTAATAGCGGTAATAGGCTAGCATTAATTGCTTGCTTATTTATTTCCTTATTGTCTTGTTTAGTTGTTTGCTTGTAGTCACTGCAGTTCTTTTTCTTTTTTCTAGTCGCCACAATAGCCTATTTTTGGTAACTAGGCCAAAATAATCATGGCAACACACGGACTGTTGTAACCATGGGCCTCCTGCAGGCCGTATGATCCATGGGCCTTCGTCCGGCCGTAGGATCCATCGGCCTTCTATACGGGCCTTAGGGTCCATGGGCCTTCTACGGGCCGTAGGGTCCATGGGCCTTCTACGGGCCGTACGATCCATGGGCCTTCTACGGGCTATACTATCCATGGGCCTCATACGGGTCGTAGGATCCATGGGCCTTCTACGAGGCGTATCATCATTTCGCCAATCATGGGCCGTACTATTTGTGGACCATAACGGGCCGTTAATAGGCCGTATTTGATAACTCTATGAAAACAACCGAACGGGTTTTTTACATGAAAACGGCCCAACGTATTAACGGTCCGCAAACGGGCCGACTGTAACGACGGGCTGAATTTGGCCCACAAGCAGAAAATGACAGTAACAGGCCGTATGTAACTGAATGCTGCAAATGAGCCCAAGAATCAATGGGCCCTGAGAAGGCCGAAAGATAACTTGGGCTGGAAACGGCCCAATGGAATAACGGGCTGTTAATGGGTATAAAGTGATACAGTGTTCATTACGGGTCAGTTTCACCACGGGCCGTTAATGGGCCAAGAGTTACAAAGGTCCTCATATGGGCCGAAAGAAGTCATGGGCCACACATGGGCCGGAAGTTAAAATGGGATGAATCATATTGGACGGCCTAGATGATGCTACTGGGCCTAATTCGGATAGGGCGTAACGGGCCCTGGGTTAGCGGGCTGTAAGTGGGCTATATGTGAACAGGCCGTTAACAGGCTTTTCGTGGGCCGGCCCGCCACCTTTTGACCAAGTCAAACATGTCAGCCTTTTCACAGGAATGGGCCTCTGTTGGGCCGTGCCACATGTCGCCGTATCATAGGCGCCTTCGGTCCAATGAGCGGATGACATTTGTCCCAATGGTGAGCCGACACGTGTTTCCTCCAGCCAATGATGATTTTACACGTGGAAAATCCCCATTGGTCGGGGCTGTTAACGGGTTATCGGATCCAAAACCCGACCCGATAGCTTAACGGCGTTCCATTACGGTGGATGCCACGTGTCGGTCACCCTTGACGAAAGCACTTCTGTGACGCGCAATTTATCGTCATGGAAGTGGACACTTCCATGATGATAATTTTGGTAATGTCATGGAACACTTCTACGACAGCACAGGTATGACTATCTTGATTCTGTCATAAAATCGTCATGGATGTACATGCATGACAAAAAATGCGACCTACTGTGACAAACACGTATCATCACGGAAGTGTATTTTTTTGTAGTGCGGACACTTCCTCATATGATGTATACATGGTGGATGCACCAAAAGAAAGCAGCGGCAATGACAAGGAAGATCCAGCCGAGGTTAAACCTTCTAAAATACAATCCAAGCACCGGCGTCAGCGGCGCCGCTCTAAGTCACGCTGCAGTAAAGACAGCAACACCGGCACATGAGAAGATAATACTCCAGAAGGTGCCGAAGATAACGAAGACCCCGTTGAAACAGCTAATGAACAAGATGGGAAGATGGGCAGGCTAGCCCTGGCAAGCATGCCATGCACGAAGACTCAGAGGACGGAAGTTATCTTCCTCTCCCTGAGGATGAGGTGAGCCTCGGCACCGACGATTTCATCGTGCCCGAGGAACCTCTGGAGCAGGAGCGCTTCAAGCGCCAGCTAATCGCCACGGCAAGGAGCTTGAAAAAGAAGCAGCAGGAGCTTCAAGTTGACCAAGATCTGCTCAATGATAAATGGACGGATGTCCTAGCAGCCGAAGAGTACAGCCTCATGCGCCCAACCAAAAGCTACCCAAAGTGCAAATTGCTACCTCAGTTTGACGAGGAGGCGCCGAACTACATACCTCCATCATACAATGCGGCTGACCGAACACCACGTGGTCGAGACAAAACGGCAACTCACGCCGAACACCAGCCAGCCCCGCCTCAGCGCACAGGTAGAGGTAAATTATCCCACAATCATACATATGACCTCCGGCAAAATTGGAACAATAAAGAAGGACATACTAGATCAATCCACGGATCGCGAGGACGCGCCTCGACACGCGATGAAGGCCACCTATTCGGACATGACAAACTTAGTCATGCGCGGGCTGAAAACCGCAGACGGACTCCATCAGAGCTACGTCACGATACTGCCCGATATAGAGGCGCCGCACACCCTCATTGCTTCACCGATGAGGTCCTAGATCACGAATTCCTAGAAGGGTTCAAACCCGTGAATATAGAATCATACGATGGAACCACGGACCCCGCGGCGTGGATCGAAGACTTCATTCTCCACATTCATTTGGCCCGCGGCGATGACCTCCACACCATCAAATACCTCCCTTTAAAACTCAAGGGGACAGCTCGGCGCTGGCTCAACAGTCTGCCTGCAAATTCTATTGGCAGCTGGGAGGACTTGGAAGAGGCTTTCCTTGATAACTTCCAAGGCACATATGTTCGACCTCCGGACGCTGATGACTTAAGCCATATAGTTCAACAGCCCGGAGAGTCTGCCAGGAAATTCTGGACTAGGTTCTTAACTAAAAAGAACCAAATCGTCGATTGTCCGGATGCCGAAGCCCTACCATCCTTCAAACACAGCATCCGCGACGAATGGCTCGCTCGTCACCTCGGCCAAGAAAAGCCAAAACCCATGGCATCCCTCACGGCACTCATGACCCGCTTTTGTGCGGGCGAGGACAGTTGGTTGGTTGGCCCATAGCAAAAACAATGCAAGCGACGCCGGCACCCCTGAAGATAAAACTAGCAAAGACAAGTCTCAACGCAATAGATACAAGCGTCGAAACAACAGTGATAACACCGAGGACACGGCAGTCAATGCCGGATTTAGGGGCTCTAAGTCCGGTCAGCGGAAGAAGCCATTCCAAAAGAACAATTCAGGCCCATCCAGCTTGGACCACATACTTGATCGTCTATGCCAGATTCATGGCACCCCAGACAAACCACCCAATCATACAAATAGAGATTGCTGGGGTTTTAAACAGGCCGGCAAATCAAACGCCGAAAACAGGGAAAAGGGATCACCAAGCGAGGACGATGACGAAGAGCCCCAGCAACCGAACACAGGGGGACAGAAGAAGTTTCCCCCGCAGGTCAAAACTATGAACATGATATATGCTACCCACATCCCCAAGAGGGAGCGCAAGCGTGTGCTCAGGGACGTCTACCCGATAGAGCCAGTCACCCCAAAATTTAATCCATGGTCGTCATGCTCGATCACCTTTGATAGCCGGGATCATCCGACCAGTATCTGTCACGGTGGCTCAGCCACACTGGTCCTAGACCCAATAATTGATGGGTTCCACCTAACTCACGTCCTTATGGACGGAGGTAGTAGCCTTAATCTGCTCTATCAGGATACAGCGCGAAAAATGGGCATTAACCCATCTCGGATCAAGCCCACCAGGACTACCTTCAAAGGAGTCATACCAGGTGTAGAGGCCCGCTGTACGGGTTCAATCACACTAGAGGTTGTCTTCGGATCTCCGGACAACTTCTGAAGCGAGGAGTTAATTTTCGATATCGCCCCCTTTCGCAGCGGCTATCACACACTGCTGGGACGAACCATGTTCACTCGATTCAACGCAGTACCACACTATGCTTATCTCAAGCTCAAGATGCCCGGTCCACGCGACGTCATAACAGTCAACGGAAATATGGAACACTCCCTCCGTACAGAAGAGCACACAGCTGCCTTAGCAGCAGAAGTATAGAGCGGCCTTCTCAAGCAGAACCTTAATTCGGCTGCCGAGCCCACAGACACCGTTAAGAGGGTCCGAACTACTCTGCAGCAGGAGAGCTTGGCTTGTCAGGAGCTCGACTAGCAATCTGGCCTCCGTCGCAG
Organism: Triticum urartu; assembly: GCF_003073215.2. Taxonomy (NCBI): domain Eukaryota; kingdom Viridiplantae; phylum Streptophyta; class Magnoliopsida; order Poales; family Poaceae; genus Triticum; species Triticum urartu. The sequence continues at coordinate 208,821,549 of NC_053023.1, read as the reverse complement.
TTCCGATCAAGTGGTGGCATTCGTGTCGCGTGTACATAACTACGCACTCAAAATCCCATGGGCATCGACGGAGGCATAGCTAGCTTGTGGTCTGTAGCACGGCTCAACCTACATTGGATACACACATACTTTCACTTTTACTTGTTTCCTTTTCAGGTCTCAATCCCACAGGCACCATCTGGTGGTCTGGTCATCGGTCCTCTTGAAGGATAAACACACCAAGACGGCGAGAAACGCAGACATATGGGGACTTATTAGGTGATTCCGTTAACTATAACACTGCCTGTTTTTCAGGACCCACATGCAGCCCTCCCTTGGTTTTGGCATGTCAAATAGCCCGTTGCTTATCGCACTACTTGTATCAATGTGCCTTGACGTACTAATTAAATTACAATGAGAACAGTTTGCGGTTGGAGTTGTAGGACTCCAACTTTTTACCTTCATACCTTTTCTGTTTTCTTTCCTTTTTTCAGCTCCCCTGTGGATAATCCTATTAGGTAGCACCTGTACACTTTGGTATGCTTGATGTTTTCCAGGGGCTTCATAGAACCCCACATTACGACAACAAAAGTCTGAACACTTTTTATAAGTATAGTCCGGCACCCCGAATTTAGCATTATATGCATCGGGTCTGAATCATGTCTTTGGTCAATAGTTGGGTTGCCCGGCTCCTGTGCTTGCTACCTTACGTTCCACTATATCGGTAAGGTAGTAAAGGGAGAACTACTGCGATTGTGCCTTGGTTTATCCAAAAGAGCACCTCAATAGAGAAAGCCGAAAACTGTCTGTCATGATGCGGCGAGAGCTGGTCAGCTGTTCGGAGGTCGCAAATCGTTGGAGATTTCTTCCGCATTATGCGAGGGATTGGTACTTCCCGATCAGTCGCTTATAGCACTCTAGTTCGAATACTAGGGGTTGTGCCCATGTTTTTATTGTCGCACTCCTATGGCTAAGTGAGGGAGTTACAGCCGCATAGTCTGGTTGCCTGGTTCGTTGTGCTAAACAACTCCTTCAAGGACCATCTAATTGGATCAGGATTGTTTAGATTCCATCCCGAACACCCCCGTACTACCTACATGGGGGCAGAAGCCGACGACTGGTTAACCCTCAGATTTCATGCAACACGGCCGCACAGGAAGTAAAAAATTAAAAACACAATAAGCATTATATTGCATAAACACTTTGTTTCATCATACAAGGCAGAGGGAGCTCGAATACATTCATTCAAAGATGGTATCCTTCGCACAATGATCCGCAACAAATGCGGGACCCCTCTAAGACATCGCCGAAGTATCGATCAGGTGTGTGGTGCTCCTTGCCCTCCGGCGGCCCCCAGTCGCTAGCTTGACAGCGTCCAGCTTCGCCCACCAGACCATGCAATAAGAGAAGGCCAGACGCGCGCCCTTGATGCAGACAGACCGCTTGATGACATCTAGCCAAGGACAGGCATCCACCAGCTTCTTCACGAGGCCCAAGTAGCTGCTGGGAATAGATTCGGCTGGCCACAGTCGGATTATCATATCCTTCATGGCCAGTTCGGCCACCCTGTGCAGCTCGACCAGCTGTTTCAGTTGATCACTGAAGGGAATCAGATGTTATGGCACGCAATATTGTGACCAGAACAGCTTCTCCGTGGAGCTCCCTTCTTCAGCTCGGAAGAACTCCGCAGCGTCGGTCACACTGCGTGGCAGATCAGCAAAGGCCCCTCGAGAACTCCGAATCTGGATTAATAAAAGAAATTTCCTCTTCACACTCCTGCTTTACATATTGAATGCCTTACCCGCCGCGATCTTCCTGGCCTCCTGGATCTCATGGAGGGCGTCCCGGGCTTCAATCCGGGCCGCCTCTGCACTCTTACGAGCCTTGGCAAGTTCGGCCTCTTGAGCCCACGCATTGTGCTCCAAGGTCTCGCACTTCCTCACCACATCCTAGAGCTCCTGTTGGACTTCATTGACCCGGGCCTTGAGCCTCTTACGGGCGGCCTACTCCTTGACAGCCTTCCTCTCGGCTTCGACGAGGGCCGTTTTCAGGGCCTTGACGTCGGTCGTCGCCTCTGCTCACATCATGGTGTTTCAGTCATTGCATCTCATTTTCCCTTTTTTGAATCCATGACAGGTTATTACTTACCTTGTTTTTCCTAGAGCTGCCTCTTCACCTGGCCCAGCTCCTCCTCGGCCTCCGCCAGTTTCTGCTTCAGTCCAAAGACTTCGGCAGTATGCGAGGCCGCGGCCAACAGCGACGCCTGCGCATACATTTCAGACAAATTTAGTTAGTTTCCTGCAATAGAAGATTGATCCTCTGTCCGGTTTTTTCTTTTTGAATACCGGACAGTGTCTCAGGGGCTACTGTCTGTATTGGGATTTTCTCCTTTTTTGCGTTGCTTACCTCAAAACCTATTAACAGGCTGTTGCAGGCTTCGGTTAGTCTGCTCTTGGCGGACTGAACCCTTTCAATTACCGTGCCCATAAGGACACGATGCTCATCCACAATGGAAGCGCCTCGCAGTGCTTCCAGCAGATTATCCGATGCCCCTGGTTGGACAGGGGTCACCGGGGGAACAGGCATCCCCCCTTCTTCCGAAGGAGGTCGCGTGCCGGATTCCAGAGCAGCCTCGGTCTCCGGAATTGAGTCCGGCTGAGGGTCGAACTGAGTACGACCCTCCCCACCAGTCTCCATGGGGATCGTTTCCCCTTGGTGTCCGGCAACGGGGATTTCGCCTTATGGCACCTCCTAAGCCTCTCCCCCGCCTGGAACAGTCCTTCGGGACAACACCTCTGCATCATCCTTGGCCTTGGGGGAGTGAGCGGATGGCGGTGAATCGCTGGCCATCGCCTTGGAATCCAGCGAGCCTCCTGACGAGGATCGCGGGGAGCTGTTGTGGGTCGGACTAAAATAAACATAACCAATCATCTCAATACAATGAGGAGAAACTTTATGGGTGGATACAAGTCTTAGTACTTACGATGCGGCCCGATGCTTAGGGCGGGGGCGTCTCTTCGGACTGTTGTCAACGTCCCATGCGGAGTTATCCGTGAGGGAGCCCTTCCCCTTCTTGGGCGCCTCCGCCTCCAAAGTTGTGGAGGCCGCCCTCTTCTTCCTCCCCCCATCAGAGGGAGAGTCGCTTTCCTCCTCCTCCTCATCCTTGTCATCTTCGGTGGCGGGGGAACGGGTCTTGTCTTCGGACGTCACGTCCAAAGTGCCCTTGCGGCGGGGGCCACTCCGGACCCCCTTGGCCTTTCCTGTGGCCTTCTTTTCTGGTGCCTTATAAGGCGTCAGCTCCAGCATCTTCGCTAAACGCGGGATGACTAGTTCTTCAGGCAGGGGAGCCAGACACTGGATCTGCTTCGCCTTCTTCAACCAGTACTGAAAAAGCAATGATAATAAAAGCTTAGATATCACCCTTGAAACAAGCAAGTAGGGGATGTGTTTAAAATAACATACCTCGTTGGGGAGGTGATTTATGTCGTGTCCACGGTCCGAATCTGTGGCCGGCGGTATCTCGTTGCCCTTGAAGAGCCTTTCCAAGGTGTGGTGCTTTTTCGGGTTGAAATCCCATAGAGGGCGGCTTCGGCTCTGGCAGGGGAGGATCCGGCGCACCAGCATCACTTGGATTACGTCGACAAGCTTGATGTCCCTATCGATCATGCTTTGAATGTGCGTTTGCGGCGCAATCAGCTCATCTGACAAACACCAGTTTGGGCTCTTCTTGACCCAAGAGGTGAGTCGCACGGGAGCGCCGGAGTTGAATACGGCAGCCGTGGCCTAGGTGGCACCACAGGGTTCAGTGATGTAAAACCATTGTTTATGCCATTCCTTGACAGACTCCACGAATGTGCCTTTTGGCCAAGAGACATTGGTGAGCTTGCTCACCATGGCGCCCCTGCACTCTGCGTGCTGTCCATCCACTACCTTGGGCTTCACGTTAAAGGTATTGAGCCACAGCCCGAAGTGGGGTTGGATGTGGAGGTAGGCCTCGCACACGACGATGAACGCCAAGATATTGAGGAAGGAGTTCGGGGATAGATCATGGAAGTCTATCCCATAGTAGAACATTATCCCGCGGACGAAGGGGTGGAGTGGAAACCCTAGCCTGTAGAGGAAATGGGGGAGGAACACTACCCTCTCGTCGAGCTTCGGCATGGGAATGATTTGTCCTTGGGCTGGAAGACGGTGGGTGATTTCCTTCGCCAGGTACCCGGCCGCCCGAAGCTCTGCAATGTCCTCCTCCATGACGGAGGAAGCCATCCACTTGCCTTGACCTCTGGATCCGGACATGGTTGAGTGCTTTCTCGAGTGAGAAACATATGAGAACTTGGGCGCTGGAGCTCAAGAGTGGAAAGGCAGGAAGAAGGAGTGGGGGAATAAGGGGGAATCTTATCTCCTTATAAGGGCAATGAATATTGAACGCCACCCCACTCGCATCAAAATTCGCCTGCTCCCAAGGGCTGTATAAACGGCACGGTTGGGTTGCCCACACCCGTATTTATGAGAATCCCATGATAAAGGGGCACGATCTCTGCTTCGACAAGACGTGCCAATGACAACGCGTCTCGAAACATGGAGCGGCAGGCAAGAAACGATTCGAAATTATGACCGGATGGACGTGATGTCATGTTGTAAAAGTTGTCAGTGGATTGGACTCGTGTATTATTATATTCTCTCTACGGTTGTGTGTGGTGTGTGTTATAGGTCCGGACACGATCAATTCGTCCGAAGACTATTTTGAGTTCGGAAGGAGGAACCCACCTTGCAATGCCGAAGACAGCACTACGCGTCGGATAGCTTGTCATTGAAGCCAGGTTGAGGGGCTACTGAGGGAGTCCTGGACTAAGGGGTCCTCGGGCGTCCTGCCTGTTGGCCATGGGCCGGACTGGTGGGCTGTGAAGATACGAGGACCGAAGACTGCACCCGTGTCCGGATGGGACTCTCCTTGGCGTGGAAGGCAAGCTTGGCGACCGAATATGTATATTCCCTTCTTTGTAACCGACCTTGTGTAACCCTAGTTCCTTCCGGTGTCTATATAAACCAGAGGACTTAGTCCGGATAGGGCAGATTCATTATCATATCCATACAAGCTAGACCTCTAGGGTTTAGCCATGACGATCTCGAGGTAGATCAACTCTTGTAATACTCATATTCATCAATATCAGTCAAGCAGGACGTACGGTATTACCTCCATAGAGAGGGCCCGAACCTGGGTAAACATCGTGTCCCTCGTCTCATGTTACCATCGACCTTAGACGCACAGTTCGGGACCCCCTACCCGAGATCCGCCGGTTTTGACACCGACAACCAGCACCCCCCGTCATCGTAGCTCTCCTCGGTGGCTCGCAGGGCCGCCCTCGGACCATCGCGCCAAGCCGTTATTTTGCCAGATCAGCGCCGCCTACACACGGCAGGGGGGCCCGGGTTGGGCGGCGCCCAAGGCTGACCTGACCTTCGACTCAAGAGATCACCCAGTCACCACTGTCGGTTCGGGCATGCTCCCGATGCTTTGCATGCCCACCATCTGCAGCGTAGCCCTCACCAAGACCCTCATCGATGGCGGCGTGATGACCCACAAGTATAGGGGATCTATCATAGTCCTTTCGGTAAGTAAGAGTGTCGAACCCAACGAGGAGCAGAAAGAAATGATAAGCGGTTTTCAGCAAGGTATTCTCTGCAAGCACTGAAATTATAGGTAACAGATAGTTTTGTGATAAGATAATTGGTAACGAGCAACAAGTAACAAAAGTAAATAAAGTGCAGCAAGGTGGCCCAATCCTTTTTGTAGCAAAGGACAAGCCTGGACAAACTCTTATATGATGTAAAGTGCTCCTGAGGACACATGGGAATATCGTCAAGCTAGGTTTCATCACGATCATATGATTCGCGTTCGGTACTTTGATAATTTGGTATGTGGGTGGACCGGTGCTTGGGTGTTGCCCTTACTTGGACAAGTATCCCACTTATGATTAACCTCTATTGCAAGCATCCGCAACTACAACAAAAGTAATAAGGTGAACCTAACCATAGCATGAAACATATGGATCCAAATCAGCCCCTTACGAAGCAACGCATAAACTAGGGTTTAAGCTTCTGTCACTCTAGCAACCCATCATCTACTTATTACTTCCCAATGCCTTCCTCTAGGCCCAAATAATGGTGAAGTGTTATGTAGTCGACGTTCACATAACACCACTAGAGGAGAGACAACATACATCTCATCAAAATGTCGAACGAATACCAAATTCACATGACTACTAATAGCAAGACTTCTCCCATGTCCTCAGGAACAAACGTAACTACTCACAAAGCATATTCATGTTCATAATCAGAGGGGTATTAATATGCATAAAGGATCTGAATATATGATCTTCCACCAAATAAACCAACTAGCATCAACTACAAGGAGTAATTAACACTACTAGCAACCCACAGGTACCAATCCCAGACTTGGAGACTAGAATTGGATACAAGAGATGAACTAGGGTTTTGAAAGGAGATGGTGCTGGTGAAGATGTTGATGGAGATTGCCCTCTCCCGATGAGAGGAGCGTTGGTGATGACGATGGTGATGATTTCCCCCTCCCAGAGGGAAGTTTCCCCGGCAGAACAACTCCGCCAGAGCCCTAGATTGGTTCCGCCAAGGTTTCGCCTCGTAGCGGCGGAGTCTCGTCCGGAAAGATTGATTATGACTTTTTTCTCATCGAAAGAATCTATATAGCAGAAGATGGCCATCGGAGGGCCACCAGGGGGCCCACGAGGTAGGGGGCGCGCCTAGAGGGTAGGGCGCGCCCGCCACCCTCATGGGCAGGGTGTGGCCCCCCTGGTGAACTTCTTGCACTCAGTATTTTTATATATTCTGAAATTGACTTCCATGAAGTTTCAGGACTTTGGAGCTATGTAGAATAGGTCTCCAATATTTGCTCCTTTTCCAGCCCAGGATCCCAACTGCCGGCATTCTCCCTCTTTATGTAAACCTTGTAAAATAAGACAGAATAGGCATAAGTATTGTGGCATAATGTGTAATAACAGCACATAATGCAATAAATATCAATATAAAAGCATGATGCAAAATGGACGTATCACGGCGCCGGCCTCAACGTGCTCTCCGTGGAGGCTTTTAGTCTCCTTCACATACCGCTTGAGCAGCTCCGCCCCAACAAGCCCTTCTCCGGAGTCGGCAGCAGCTCCTCTAACCCCCTGGGGAAGATCCGTCTCCCTGTGACCTTCGGCACACGCGACAACTACCGCACCGAGCTAATCGACTTCAACATCGCCCGCATCGGCTTGTCGTACAATGCCGTCCTTGGGTACCCAGTGCTGGCCCAGTTCATGGCAGCTACCCATCCTGCCTAGAACCCCATGAAGATGCCAGGAAGCAAGGGCATCCTCACTGTGACCGGAGACACCAAGGAAGCCGTGGCGGCACTCAAACTCGCCTTCAGGGCCACAGCGGCAGCTCGCCCGGTTGACAAGGTCGTGTCCAGTATTAAGGGAGCCGCACCGATCAAGAAGAAGCAGCTATTCACTCAAGGTCAAGCCAAGACGAAGTAGATACCGGTCGACGCGGACGGGGCCTCTGGCGCTACCTTTACCATAGGCGCCGATCTTGCCCCAGATCAAGAAAGGAAGTTGGTGGACTTCTTGCGGGCGAACAAGGAAGTATTCGCCTGGGAGCCCAAGCAGCTGGTTGGGGTCCCAAGAAGAGTGATTGAGCATCATCTGAGAGTATGCCCCAACATGCGCCCTGTGAAGCAGAGGGCGAGGTGACAGTCCACGGAGGAGAAGTCCTTCATCCTTCAGGAAACCCGCAAGCTGGAGGCAGCGGGCGTTATTCATGAGGTCCGGTACCCAGAGTGGCTGGCGAACCCGGTCGTCGTGCCGAAGAAAGGGGGGAAGGAGCGCATATGTGTCGACTTCACCAACCTCAACAAGGCTTGCCCTCAAGACCCATTCCCGCTGCCGCGCATCGACCAGATTGTTGATTCCACCGCCGAGTGTGATCTGCTATGTTTCCCAGATGCATTCTCAGGCTACCACCAGATCAAGATGGTGGTGGAATATGTGGAGAAAACAACCTTCTTGACCCCCTGCAGGGTATACTGCTACACTTGCATGCCATTCGGACTACACAACGCAGGAGCGACCTTTTAGCGATAGGTGTACATCGACTTGGGGCGGCAGCTCGGGAAAATGCTGAGGCCTACGTCGATGACATTGTGGTGAAGTCTCGGGAGGCAATAACTTTGATTCAGGACCTGGAGGAAACCTTCGCGAGCTGATACGTCTCCAACGTATCTATAATTTTTGATTGCTCCATGCTATATTATCTACTGTTTTGGACTATATTGGGCTTTATTTTCCACTTTTATATTATTTTTGGGACTAACCTATTAACCGGAGGCCCAGCCCAGAATTGCTGTTTTTTGCCTATTTCAGTGTTTCGGATAAACGGAATATCAAACGGAGTCCAAACGGAATAAAATCTTCGGAAACGTGATTTTCTCACCGAACGTGATCCAGGAGACTTGGACCCTACTGCAAGGGATCAACGAGGAGGTCAGGAGGGTGGGCCCCTCCTAGGGCGCGGCCCCCTGCCTCGTGGGCCCCTCGGTGCTCCACCGACGCACTCCTTCCTCCTATATATACACACGTACCCCAAACGATCAGAACAGGAGCCAAAAACCTAATTCCACCGCCGCAAATTTCTGTATCCACGAGATCCCATCTTGGGGCCTGTTCCAGAGGTCCGCCGGAAGAGGGCCGTCATCACGGAGGGCTTCTACATCATCCTAGCCCCTCCGATGAAGTGTGAGTAGTTTACCTCAAACCTTTGGGTCCATAGTTAGTAGCTAGATGGCTTCTTCTCTCTCTTTGAATCTCAATACAAAGTTCCCCCCTCTCTCGTGGAGATCTATTCGATGTAATCTTCTTTTTGCGGTGTGTTTGTTGAGACCAATGAATTGTGGGTTTATGATCAAGTCTATCTATGAATAATATTTGAATCTTCTCTGAATTCTTTTCTGCATGATTGGTTAGCTTTGCAAGTCTCTTCGAATTATCCGTTTGGTTTGGCCAACTAGATTGGTAGTTCTTGCCATGGGAGAAGTGCTTAGCTTCGGGTTCGATCTTGCGGTGTCCTTACCCAGTGACAGAAGGGCCAGCAAGGCACGTATTGTATCGTTGCCATCGAGGATAACAAGATGGGGTTTATTTCATATTGCATGAATTTATCTCTCTACATCATGTCATCTTGCTTAAGGCGTTACTCTGTTTTTAACTTAATACTCTAGATGCATGTTGGATAGCGGTCGATGAGTGGAGTAATAGTAGTAGATGCAGAATCGTTTCGATCTACTTGTCACGGGCGTGATGCCTATATACATGATCATGCCTAGATATTCTCATAATTATGCTCAATTCTATCAATTGCTCAACAGTAATTTTTTCACCCACCATAGAATACTTATGCTCTTGAGAGAAGCCACAAGTGAAACCTATGGCCCCCGGGTCTATTCTCATCATATCAATCTCCATCACTTTTATATTGTTTTGCTATTTACTTTGCTTTTACTTTTTACTTTGCATCTTGTAAGTGCATCTAGTGCCACCCCTAGTTGGTTTTGGAGTATTGATGACAAACCTAGTTGAGGGACTAATGTGTTTGTGAGAATTGCAGGATAACATAGGTAGAAGTCCCTCATTGATTCGGTCTTCCTACCAGAGATGACCCCTAAAAATGTATGAAGACATTGAAGTCAAAGGTGGTATGTGAAGACATTCACATTAAAGACTACGACAAGAGAAGACATCGCATGAAGACTATGGAGCGCGAAGACTTAGATCTTTCGTAGTTCTTTTTCTTCTTTGTTGAGTCATAGGAACCACCGTACTGTTAAGTGGGGTCCAAGAGAACCAGTCAGAATGACTGAAGTGATGCTTAACCAAAATCCTATGTCTTCGAGTGAAGACTATGAGAGCGAATCTTGTCCAGAGTCGGACAAGTCAGCTTTGCTTGTAGCCCAAGTAAAGTTGCCGTGTGTGTTTGAAATCTGACCGTTGGAACACGTGTCAGTTCCTTAGCGACCCAGGGTCATTTCAGACAAATCAGGTCGGGTTGCCTAGTGGCTATAAATAGCCCACCCCCTACAACCATAAACGGTTGGCTGCTCAGAGTTAAAGTACGGCTTTTGTCGTTTGAGAGCAACCCACCTCGAAGCCTTTGGGAGAGAATTCCTTGAGAGGATAAATCCCTAACCACCCAGATCCAAAGAGTGTTAGGCATCACTTAAGTCTTCTTGTCTGTGTGATCTGAAGACTTATTACACTTGAGGACTGTGAATCCTCCAGCCGGTTAGGCGTCGCGTTCTGAGCATCCAAGAGTCATTGTGGATCGCCGATGAACGAAGTTTGTGAAGGTTTGGAAGTTTACCTTGAAGACTTACCAGAGTGATTGGGCGAGGTCTGTGTGACCTTAGCTCATGGGGAATACGGAGAGGACTAAGTGTTCTGAGCTGCGTGCTCAGGACTAAGTGTCCGGGACTGAGTGTCCTCAGGTTTAAATACCTATCTGCCCTAACCAGACGTACAACTGTCACAGCAGTTGGAACTGGTCTACCAAACCTTTGTCTTCGTCACGCATACTGGTTCTATCCTTCTCATCTCATTATCTATTCACAGTTGGCTCTTGTAAAGTTTGTGTCTATTTGCATTATGTATTTGTCTTCACTATGTACCTGATCCTAACTGCCTAGCTACTTTTAGTCATTGTGATTTGACTTCATTGAATGCTTGACTATTGTCTGTCTAGTGTAGTCTATCTTCCGCTGCATGAAAATAGGTTCATTTCTATCATTTGTATTCGAAAATTACATGTATAGAAGACTTCCCTAAAAATCGCCTATTCACCCCCCCCCTCTAGTCGATATAACACACTTTCAATTGGTATCAGAGCGAGGTACTCCCTTGTTCTGTGTGATTTTGGTTTAACCACCTGGAGTTTCAGTTATGTCGACCACAGGTATGAAGACTGTGTCATGCCCCATCTTTGACGGTCACGAGTATCCCAAGTGGAAGGCCATGATGAAGAAGCGCCTCATGGCAACAAACAGCAAGCTGTGGACTGTCATTGAGATTGGTCTGACCGATCTGTGCAAAATGGCGGAAGCTGATGACATTCGCAAGTGCACTCTTCTCAACCTCACGGCGAAGGACGTCATCTGCTCCTGTCTATCTCAAAATCAGTTTAGGAATGTCATGCATCTCGATCATGCGAAGCTAATCTGGGACCGTCTCTCTGAGGTCTATGAGGGTCATCGAACTCGTCATGATCCTTAGTTCGAGGACTTTAAGGAGTCACTCAAAGCGATGACTTTCGAACCAGAATCATCATCTTCTGCATCATGCCCTATGGCAAATGATGCTAAGTTAATTGAATGCTATCTATCTGAATCCAGTGATGATGAATCTGGTGATGAATTTGGACCCAGCTATGCAAAACTTGCTTCCCTTGTCATTAAACAACAGAAAGCTATGGAACATATTCAAAAACTATTAGACAAAAGCGATGACCTGTTGGACGCTGAAATGACTCGATCTCAGTCCTTAATTGAAGACATAAAAAATCTTCACATTAAGTATGAGGAACTTGAAAGTCGTCATGAAACGCTCTCAACAACTCATGAAGAACTCGAGAAATTGAGAGCGAATCATGAAGATCTTCAAAAGGAAAACGAGTCACTTCGCGCCGAACAGATCAGTTCAGCTCATGAAGAATTTGAACCACCATGTCTTAAATGTATTGAGCGTGATAACGCTACTCCTGTTGTTGAATGTTCTGCTACTGCTACTGTTGCAATATCTTCAACTGTTGATGTGGAAACTAACCCCTCTGCTGAGGACACCACTGCTATTGCTGACGAGAATGCTAGGTTGAAGACACTGCTTGAAACAGGGATGTACAAGAGTCTCAAAGGGCATCAGACACTATGTGATGTCCTCAAAAGGCAGATCCTGAACCAAAACCCTAGGAAAGAGGGTGTTGAGTTCATAAGGAAAATGAATGCTGATGGCTCTTACTGGAAACCTGAGCAGTACCCCAAAACCACATGTGTTGCTGCAAAGGAACCTTCAGCAGATCCATCCACTCTATCTGACTTCACTTGTGCTAACCCCATTGTTATTGATGAATCCTTTGATGCAAACTATAAATTGTTTAAGAATCAGAATGGTGAAGTGTTTGCCAGGTATATTGGTACTAACTACAAGAATGGACCGCCTATGAAGAAGATCTGGGTGCCCAAAAGGTGTTTGGAGAATCTTCCTGTGAATGTCATCATGACACCACAGGTGAAGAAGACAAACCCCAGACCACAGGCTTCATACGGTCCAAAGGCTTCATACAGACAGAGGACTCACCGGAGTCAAACTAACGCAAATGTTTTGCAGGGAAGCCATACTCAGGCCTATGAATATGAGCGCGGTTCATCAAACCGCCATGTTCATAAGACCAAGAACTATTTTGCTTATTCTTATGAATACTATTGTCCACCTGCAAGACTTTTCGCTAGGGCTCCAAAGCCAAAGTTCTCAGATGCTGCACTTAGACTTATTGCTTCAAAGCCACCCCTGAAGATGTGGGTGGCTAAGAAAGCTTAACTCTCTTTTGCAGGGAAAGGTCTCCAGACGAAAACCAAAATTGTCTGATGCTATTGCTGGGGACCTTAAAACATCTTGTAGGGCGCAAGATCAAATGCCCAAATGGTCTTATTATGTACTTTGTTTCTGAATCGCTTGCGACTTGTCCTAACAGTCCTAATCTCGATCTAAGCTTTAATAATCCACTGGTTCATCAAATGTTTTTGCTTCACAATTCTCTTCGTGAAGCCTATCCCCCTAACTATACTGTAGGGTACGACACCAGCTGCTTCAGAATGGATTATTGATAGTGGGTGTACAAATCACATGACTGGAAAGCGAAGCCTTCTCATGGACTCAACTTTACGTCCATCTGACAAAAGTCACATCACATTTGCTAACACTGGTAAAAGCAAGGTATTGGGTCTAGGTAGAGTTGCAATCTCAAAGGATCAACCAATGGATAAAGTCATGCTTGTTGAATCCCTTGGTTTCAACTTAATGTCTGTCTCAATGCTTTGTGATTTAAACATGATTGTGATGTTTGGAATATATCGTTGCCTTGTACTAATGGAATCTGACAAGTCTCTAGTGTTTGAAGGGTATCGGAAAGATGATTTGGACGTGGTAGATGTCTCAGCAGGACCACAAATTGCAGTATGTCTTCTAGCAAAAGCTTCTGAATGTTGGCTCTGGCATCGAAGGCTAGGGCATGCTGGCATGAGGAACCTCCACACTCTTGCAAGGAAGAAGCATGTCATAGGCATCAAGGGCGTCAAGTTCAAGAAGGATCACGTATGTGGTGCCTGTGAAGTAGGAAAGATGACGAGGGCCAAGCATCCCTCAAACACAATCATGACAAAGACTCAACCCTTCGAACTGCTACACATGGATCTTTTCGGTCCCACTCATTACTCAACTCTTACTACTACTGCTTGTCTCTATGTCTTTGTCATTGTTGATGATTATTCAAGATATACTTGGGTGCATATAATCCTTTACAAGACTGAAGTGCAGGATGTCTTCAGACACTTCGCCAATCGAGAAATGAACAACTATGGCGCCAAGATAAAGCACATCAGAAGTGACAATGGCACTGAATTCAAGAACACTGGCCTTGATACATATCTTGATACCTTGGGCATCACACATGAATTCTCAGCTCCGTACACGCCACAGCAGAATGGCGTCGTCGAACGCAAGAACAGAACACTTATTGAGATGGCTCGAACGATGCTTGATGAATACAAGACTCCAAGAAAATTCTGGCCTGAAGCCATTGACACTGCATGCCATATCATCAACCGTGTTTATCTTCGCAAGCTTCTGAACAATACATCCTATGAGCTCCTTACTGGCAAGAAGCCAAATGTCAGCTACTTCAGAGTATTTGGCGCCAAGTGTTGGATCAAGGATCCACATCACACTTCAAAGTTTGCACCAAAAGCACATGAGGATTTTATGCTTGGATATGGAAAGGATTCGCACTCCTACAGAGTTTTCAATCTCTTTCATTATAAAGTGGTTGAAACAGTGGATGTGCGGTTTGATGAACCTAACGGCTCACAAAGAGAGCAACTGCCAAATGTGCTAGATGAAGTTCCATCCAGTGAATCAATCAAACTTATGGGAACTGGAGAAATCATACCTTCTGAAGCTCAACCTGAAGAGGAACTTATCATCTCCGCACCTGAACAACCTGAAGACAATGCTCAGCCTAAAGACAATCCCTCTAATAATGACAATGATCAGCAAGAGCAAAATCTTCATCCTATACATCCTCGTGTTGCAAGTGAAGTGCAGATTGAGAGAATAATCGATAGCATCAATGCACCTGGTCCACTCACTCGTTCAAGGGCAACTCGACTAGCAAATTTCTGTGGGCACTTCGTATTCGTCTCAATAACAGAACCCAAGAAAGTTGAAGAAGCCTTCATGGAACCTGAATGGATTCAAGCTATGCAAGAAGAGCTTCAACAGTTTGAGTTGAATAATGTATGGGAACTGGTTAAGTGTCCTGATCCTCGGAAGCACAATATAATAGGCACCAAATGGATATATCGCAACAAGCAAGATGAGCATGGTCAAGTCGCCAGAAACAAAGCTCGTCTCGTTGCTCAAGGATACACTCAAGTTGAAGGGAATGACTTTGATGAAACATTTGCTCCTATGGCTAGACTTGAAGTTATATGCATACTGCTGGCCTATGCAAATCATCATAACATACTTCTATATCAAATGGATGTGAAGAGTGCTTTTCTCAATGGCAAGATTGAAGAAGAAGTGTATGTTGCACAACCGCCTGGCTTTGAAGATCCAAAACATCCTGACATGGTGTACAAGCTCAACAAGGCACTGTATGGCCTCAAACAAGCTCCTCGGGCTTGGTATGACACACTCAAAAACTTCCTGAAGAGCAAAGGTTTCAAATATGGTTCCCTCGACCCCACTCTCTTCACGAAGACATATGATGGTGAACTGTTTGTGTGCCAAATATATGTGGATGACATAATCTTCGGCTACACCAATCAGAAATACAGTGAAGAGTTTGGATATATGATGCAAGAGCAATATCAGATGTCAATGATGGGTGAGCTGAAGTTCTTCCTTGGTCTTCAAATACGTCAGCAACACAACGACATCTTTATATCTCAAGAGAAGTATCTCGAAGATTGCCTGAAGAAGTTTGGTATGCAAGACTGCAAAGGCTTCACGACGCCAATGCCAGCCAAACATCATCTGGGTCCCGACGACAATGGTAAAGAGTTCGACCAAAAGGTATACCGCTCCATGATTGGTTCTTTACTTTATCTATGTGCATCTAGGCCAGATATTATGCTTAGTGTTTGCATGTGTGCTCGATTCCAAGCGGCACCAAAGGAATCGCATCACTTAGCTGTGAAGCGAATTCTTCGATATTTGGCTTACACCCCAACTCTAGGATTATGGTATCCAAAGGGCTCAGAGTTTGATCTGATTGGTTTCTCGAATGTTGATTATGCTGGTGACAAGGTGGATCGCAAGTCTACATCAGGCACATGTCATTTTCTGGGACGATCACTTGTATGTTGGTCTTCAAAGAAGCAGAACTATGTATCTCTCTCCACTGCTGAATCTGAATACATTGCTGCTGGATCTTGTTGCGCTCAGCTTCTGTGGATGAAGCAAACACTCAAAGACTATGGCATTCATCTGAAGCAAGTTCCACTCTACTGTGACAACGAAAGCGTCATCAAGATCGCCAACAACCCAGTTCAGCACTCGAAGACAAAGCACATTGAAATTCGTCATCACTTTCTTAGAGATCATGTTGTGAAGGAAGATATTGATATCATACACGTCAACACTGAAGAGCAATTGGCAGATATCTTCACCAAGCCCTTGGATGAGAAGAGATTTTGCAAGTTACGGTGTGAGCTAAATATCTTGGAATCCTCAAATGTCTTGTGATCGGGCACACATCCTAACACTTATGCATATTGACGACTTAGATGTGCAACACACGAAGTAAAGTATATCTTCAATCAATGAAGACATACATTCTAAGTGTGAATACATTAATGTGGAATTTGACTTCGGAGCGCCACGATAATTTTGCGCCGTGTCTGGGTCTAATACTTCCTATACGGTGGGTAACGCAACCACCAAATTCTTCTGTTTGAAGTGTTTTACCCATGGCGTTACATTTGCTATGTCTTCACATTTTGTTTGTCTTCATTCTCAACTTGTCCTCATGATTATCTTCACTATGTTGGTTTGATTGTCTTTTTCATATATGTATACATAGTGTTTTGTCCTCTATAGCATTCACTTATAGCTATGTCTCCTCGTTGAATCTTTTGAACTAAGTGAATGTGATCGGACCCTAACCTCTCTATGCTTTCTATCTCAAACTCTATCTCTCCAAATCATATGCATTCTATTGAAACTGTCGAATGTCTTCTCTGCGTCCTTGTCAACAGAAGATACAGAGACAAACATTAAGTCCGTTTTCAATGCCAATTACTTCACCTGAAACCCGGAGAAGTGGGAACGACCACCCGACAATCCAGGCATGCGTGGGAATGTGGAACAACCTCTGATATGATGCATGATGGCCACGTGTTCTTTAGATGTGAATTGCCAGGGGCACCTGTGTAATAACGCTGTGTCGTCCCTGTCCCTATAAATACACGCCTCACCACAGTCATTATCCTTTCTTCCACTCTCGCACGAACCCTAGCGCCACCGCTAGCCCTCGACGGCGCTGGTGACGAGGCGCTTAGCCGCCGCAACCTCTCCGACACCTTCTTCACGCCGGCCGCGGACATCGTCTTCTCCGCCATCGTCGTAGGTGTCCTCCGTCGCCAAGTTAGGGCACAGACGATCGAACTACTCGGCCTCCTCTTCCACTCCGTCTAACAGTTCCTTGTGTGGTAAATAAAACTTCCTTTTTACGGCTCCTTTGATCCTATTGATTCATCACTTTCTGCCACAAGAAGTTTCTATTCACACAAGTTGGATCTACTTCTTACTGCATCTTATATTATGCCTAGTATGTTCACTTATGCTTCACAAAGTAGTTAGATTCCTCACTTGTACTGATCTGTAGATTCATACAAATCTGGAACCAACTCCTTATCTATGAGTGAATGTCTTCGCACGATGAGGTCAATGTCTTCTAAACTGATTTATCTTCAAAATCTTCTGAGAATGCATATGACCTCTTCCCCTTCCCTTGCACCTTAATGCTGTCACAGGTACATGTCCGTGGGAGAATCCCTTGGTTCTCATAGTCTGCATTCATTTGCAGAATTCTTACAGCATCATATAAATTCTCCTGAAGCCAGTTCCTGTTTGTCCAGCAAGCGAAAGCCTCTGAAGCCTTTGAACGTGTTGAAGCCATTCAGTTTGAAGTTCATGGCTGCAGAGAAATCCATGAGGAAGGGTGGCAGACAGCGTCGTGGGGGAACATCAAGAGATTTGCCTGATGACCTCTCAGAGCTTTACAAGACAGATCCTGAAGAGGATTACAATCAGCGCAAGACCCGAATCCAATGGATTCGAAGATATTGGGCAGAACAATGGTTCAAATACCGGTTTGTGACCCAGGAATATGCTGAGAAAAATGCCATCAAGCGACCTTGGGGAGACATCCTATATAAAAATCTTCAACCCAGGTCCAGAGATGAAGCCATTGAACAAGGCTTCTATCCCTGCATGGTCCGTGGACCACAGCCTGCAGATGCACACCCATCGTCACTACTATGGTGTCGTGACGATAATCTGTTCAAGCGCAACTTCTAGTTTGCCAAGAACTCAGCGAAGTAGAACAAGAAGTCATTGGGACTAGACTTCAACCCTGGTCCCTCTGCTCCCCATGCTGATGGCACCTGCGATGCTGAACCCAATCTTGTTGGGCCCTTCTATAACCTGGAAGGTCTCATCACTCATATCGTGGTTCAAGGGACAGCTGTGGATGAGCCTGCAGATGACGCTGAATCTGATGAAGCGCCTGCAACGCCGAAGCCAAAGAAACTGAAGCAACCTAAAGCTTCAAAGCCTGCCTCAGCCCCAAAAATCTCACGGGCGAAGCCACTGGCTACTGCACCTCCTGAAGACAGTGTGCAGTATGAAGATCTGTCACGCATCTCCAAGCCCCCGAGAGTCAAGATGCCTCTACCACACACCAGCCAAGAACTGACTGCTGCTGCCATTCTGTGAAATGATGCCATTGATCTGTCCAGTGATGAAGATCTGGCAGATGACGCTCTTGAGCAACTAATCAAGAGCAAAGAAGAAGCTGAAATCTTCAACAATCTGCCTCTCTTTGACGTGGCAATCATCCACGACTTCATCGATGAGTGGTTTGACACGCCCAACCTCAGCTTTGAAGACCTGCAACTTCCCATTGGCCTCAGTGTTGCCTTCCATGGCGCCATTACTTCAGAATTAGCTATCGCCCAGCGCATCGTTGAACTGAAGCAGAAGATTGACTTTGAAAAAGCCCAGTTCAAGAAGCATATGGCCAAGCTCGGCGTGCAAGAGGTGAAGAACTTCAAGATTATGCTGCATGAGCTCAAGGAAACCTTTCTCAAGAAACATGCAGAAGCTCAGGGTTCTCGTGAGCGCATGAAGAGCCTGGCAGACAAGTGTGTGCAAGCCTACAACGAGGCTGAGAAGCGCAAGGCTCTTGGGTGTTTGGGCATTGATCCCAGAATGGCTGCTAAGAAGAAGAAGCCCACTATGGCCGAACCCAACGCACCAAGGCAGGAAGCAGATCCCATTGTCTTCCCAACTAGCATGACTGGCTCGAAGCCAAAAGCCAGGTCTACCACTTCAGAACTGAAGAAGACGAGGACTGCTGAGGCTGAAGCCAGAAAGAGGAAATATCCTGAAGCCTCTAATGTTGCTCCCTCCAAGAAGAAGCGGAAGACCAAGAAGGAACGGGATGCTCCCACAGAGCCCTTAATTGTTGAACCTATCTCCATGGTTCGCCCTGCTGCTGAACATCAAGAGCGTCAACTGACTGTCCATGAGCCTGCTTCCACGGAGGCTTATGAAGCTGATCCCACCGCTGCTGAAGACATTGGTCACCATGACAATGTTGAAGATGATGAAGTTCTTCCTCAGATCAAGCACCAACAGGTATCATCGCCTGTGCTTACTCACAGCGAACTCATCAGCATTGGTCGTCCTCTGACGCCAATTGCTCAGGATGCAACATGGGCTGATCACCCACAACAACAACAAGTCACACCACCCCGGCAAGAAGAAGAAGATGACTTTGAGGCCCAGCCAACTCCATCTCCAAAGGTGTCGCCTGCGTTACGCAGGCTTCGCAAAGGACCAAGGTCTCAAGTCTCCGAGTCTGACGCTAAAACTGCTGAAGACATTCCGGCTGCATCAGCCGATGACACCCAAGAAGAAAAACGTGTTCCTACTCCCCCAACTACTGAAGAAGCTGTTCTCGAGGAGAACGTACTTATGCCCAACCCTCCAGCTCGTCAAGTGGAGGTAGAAAATATTGAGGCTGCCACCACCAACATCAATGAAGCCACTGACGCTGTCATGGCCGAAGCAAATGTGGAGCCTACACCAACCCAAGAACCAGAAGTCAGCGAAGCCAATGATGCTACTGCTTATGTCCCTGCGCCTGCTACTGGTCCTCAGTTTGACTATCATATTGAGCACAGGCCTCAGGTCCAGAAGCCAATGCCAAGGTTGCCCAGGTTTCCAGGTCCTGCCTCAGCACCCGGATCCTTTAATGTCAACGGCTTCAAAGCAGACAACACTTTCTTTAATAGCTCCAAGAACCCCTACTCCAGGGAAAGAATATCTTCTGATCGGTTCTGGAGCTACCCGCAGCGAAACTATTACTCCTGCATTCTGTACAATCAAGGTCGCATCTTCCCACATATGTGTCTTGACACCGAAGCAATAGTTGGTCTGCCCTGTTTGGAAGAAGCACTGGATTGCTTCAAAGAGGTTGGATTGTTGCCTTTCGTCACCAACCAAGAGCACTGGAACGAAGAGTTGCTGCTCCAATTTTATGCCACACTTCACATCCGTGGTTACAACAGAGATCCGAAGACTTGGGTCCTGGAGTGGATGACAAGAAATGTTCATCACGAAGCCAAAGCCTTTGATATCATTGAGCTCACTGGTCTACCCACTCATGGAGATCTCTATGAACCTGGCTGTCAGCTTCACAATGAAGCTATGGAGATCATCTTTCAGAAGCCTGAACCAAACATGAGTCAGATGCTCAGTATGATGAAGCCCTTGCCACAAGATGCTGCATATCCTAAGGAGTTCTTTGTTGAAGACCTTGAGTATCTGCCAAGGACTATCTATCACATCATAAGGCAAACTCTATGGCCTATCAAAGGACATTCTCCACATGCCAAGCTGGAAGGTGCAATGAAGACTTTGGTCTTCTATATTCTTCATGGAAAATGCTTCAATGCACAAGACTTCTTCATCCGCCAACTTGCTGCATCAGGATCTGATCTTTTTGGCTTGAAGTTCTACGCTCCATGGATAATGCGGCTGATTAAACTCCACTCCACTATCTCATATCAGCCATCTGCTCACAATCATTGGATCTTTCTGCCTGATGTGGATATGTCCGTTGAAGCCATTTATCCTGAGCCTGCCAAGGAACCTCTTAGTCTTCAGAATGCGGAGCATCAAAGTTTCACTCAGAACATTGAAGGAGTTGAAGCTGTTACTCGTGTTTATCCTTTGGCTGGAACTACATGTGCACCTCATCGTGCTCTTACTGAAGCCACTGAGAGCACTATTGCCCAACGACCCAAGAAGCGATCTCGTGTTCTTAATGACCGAGAGCTTCTGGTTGCTCTTCATCAGAAACAGGATAGGCATCATGACTGGCTGAAGCGCCAAATGCAAAGCCTCTTGGTGGATGTCAACCGCATTCGCAACCTTGCCACCAAGAACGCCTTTGTTGCCCATGAAACCTGTCGGCGCACATGGAAAGGGCTGACACTTATGTGCTCTGAGGATGATCTTCACGAGGATGGCTTCCCTGAATGTTTCAAGTTTGACTCCACACCTCCCCGAAGAGCTGTGCTGCGACGAACTCCATCTCTTGAAGACTCTGAGTTTTCTTCCTCTACGGCAATTGTGAATGCCAGAGTGATCGAGGACGAAGATGATGCCACTTCACCGCCCCCTACTTCTACACGCCTCGACACTGCCCCAAGTTCTTCTGCACCGCCAAACACCACCGACGACCCTGCTGCTTCACCTACTCTTCGTGGGAACGAGTAGATGCTCTATGTCTTCAAACCTTTTTGGTCCTCACTGACAAAAGGGGGAGAAGCATATGAGTTTGATAGTCTTCAAGCGGGTCAATATGGGCGGTTACTTTATGTGTTTTGCCTAGTGTTTACAACTCTCGTTTTGATACATTTGGTTCTTTGAGTTGTAACACTTAAACTCAATGGTCGTCTGCTACTTATTTGCTATTTTGCGATGCGATGATAAATTCCGCATGTGCGACGATAAATTCCGCACTTAGATCATTTTGCGGACGTCCATTTGTCATTATGCATGTCATTATCTTCACATACCTTTTATGCATAATGAATTGTCATCATAAGTTGAAGAGGATCTCCACAAGTACAACCTGCCATGTGCATTTGCATTCCAAAAGCAAATTACTTATATGCACATCTTCAGGGGGAGCCCTTGCAACTTATGAAGACAATTCCTTTACAATTTCACATATTATATTCCCCGTTGAAAACTTCAACTAGTTTGTCATCAATCACCAAAAAGGGGGAGATTGTAAGTGCATCTCGTGCCACCCCTAGTTGGTTTTGGAGTATTGACGACAAACATAGTTGAGGGACTAATGTGTTTGTGAGAATTGCAGAATAACACAGGTAGAAGTCCCTCATTGATTCGGTCTTCCTACCAGAGATGACCCCTAAAAATGTATGAAGACATTGAAGTCAAAGGTGGTATGTGAAGACATTCACATTGAAGACTATGACAAGAGAAGACATCGCATGAAGACTATGGAGCGCGAAGACTTAGATCTTTCGTAGTTCTTTTTCTTCTTTGTTGAGTCATAGGAACCACCGTACTGTTAAGTGGGGTCCAAGAGAACCAGTCAGAATGACTGAAGTGATGCTTAACCAAAATCCTATGTCTTCGAGTGAAGACTATGAGAGCGAATCTTGTCCAGAGTCGGATAAGTCAGCTTTGCTTGTAGCCCAAGTAAAGTTGTCGTGTGCGTTTGAAATCTGACCATTGGAACATGTGTCAGTTCCTTAGTGACCCAGGGTCATTTCGGACAAATCAGGTCGGGTTGCCTAGTGGCTATAAATAGCCCACCCCCTACAACCATAAACGGTTGGCTGCTCAGAGTTAAAGTACGGCTTTTGTCGTTTGAGAGCAACCCACCTCGAAGCCTTTGAGAGAGAATTCCTTGAGAGGATAAATCCCTAACCACCCAGAGCCAAAGAGTGTTAGGCATCACTTAAGTCTTCTTGTCTGTGTGATCTGAAGACTTATTACACTTGAGGACTGTGAATCCTCCAGCCGGTTAGGCATCGCGTTCTGAGCATCCAAGAGTCATTGTGTATCGCCGGTGAACGAAGTTTGCGAAGGTTTGGAAGTTTACCTTGAAGACTTACCAGAGTGATTGGGCGAGGTCTGTGTGACCTTAGCTCAAGGGGAATACGGAGAGGACTAAGTGTTCTAAGCTGCGTGCTCAGGACTAAGTGTCCGGGACTGAGTGTCCTCAGGTTTAAATACCTATCCGCCCTAACCAGACATACAACTGTCACAGCAGTTGGAACTGGTCTACCAAACCTTTTTCTTCGTCACGCATACTGGTTCTATCCTTCTCATCTCATTATCTATTCACAGTTGGCTCTTGTAAAGTCTGTGTCTATTTGCATTATGTATTTGTCTTCACTGTGTACCTGATCCTAACTGCCTAGCTACTTTTAGTCATTGTGGTTTCACCTCATTGAATGCTTGACTATTGTCTGTCTAGTGTAGTCTATCTTCCGCTGCATGAAAATAGGTTCATTTCTATCATTTGTCTTCAAAACTTACATGTATAGAAGACTTTTCTAAAAATCGCCTATTCACCCCCCCCCTTCTAGTCGATATAACACACTTTCACATCTTTATATCAAAAATACCAAAAATATTCTATCTATCAGATCTCACTCTCGTAAGTGACCGTGAAGGGCTTGACAACCCCTAATCGCGTTGGTTGCGAGTAGCTATCGCTTTGTGCAGGTATGAGGGACTTGAGCGTGGGCTCCTACTGGATTGATACCTTGGTTCTCAAAAACTGAGGGAAATACTTACGCTACTCTGCTGCATCATCCCTTCCTCTTCGGGGAAAACCAATGCAAGCTCAAGACGTAGCAAGAAGGATTTCTGGCGCCGTTGCCGGGGAGTCTACGCAAAAAAGTCATATACCAAGTACCCAACACAATCCCTATCTCTCACATTACATTATTTGCCATATGCCTCTCATTTTCCTCTCCCCCCAATTCACCCTTGCCGTTTTATTCGCCCTCTGTCTCTATCCTCCCTCTCTGTTTGCCTCTTTTGTCCTCTTGCTTTTTGTTTGCTCGTGTGTTAGATTGCTTGTTTGTCGCGATGTCTCAAGATACTACTAAATTGTGTGACTTCACCAATACCAATAATAATGATTTCCTTACCACTCCGATTGCTCCTCTTACCGATGCTGAAGCTTGTGTAATTAATACTGCTTTGTTGAATCTTGTTATGAAAGATCAATTCGCCGGCCTTCATAGTGAAGATGCCGCTACTCATCTGAATAGCTTCGTTAATTTATGTGATATGCAAAATAAAAAAGATGTCAATAATGATGTCGTTAAATTGAAGCTATTTCCTTTTTCGCTTAGAGATCGTGCTAAAGCTTGGTTTTCTTCTTTGCCTAAGAATAGTATAGATTCATGGAACAAGTGCAAAGATGCTTTTATCTCTAAGTATTTTCCTCCCACTAAGATCATCTCTCTTAGAAACGATATAATGAACTTTAAACAACTTGATCACGAACATGTTGCACAAGCTTGGGAGAGAATGAAATTAATGATACGTAATTGCCCTACTCATGGTTTGAATTTGTGGATGATTATACAAAACTTTTATGCCGGATTGAATTTTGCTTCTAGAAATCGTTTAGATTCGTCCGCGGGAGGCACTTTTATGGAAATCACTTTAGGAGATACCACTAAACTCCTAGATAATATTATGGTTAATTATTCTCAATGGCATACTGAAAGAACTTCTAATAAAAAAGTGCATGTGATAGAAGAAATTAATGTGTTGAGTGGAAAGATGGATGAACTTATGAAATTATTTGCTACTAAGAGTGTTTCTTCTGATCCTAATGATATGCCTTTTGTCTACTTTGATTGAGAATAATAATGAATCTATGGATGTGAATTTTGTTGGTAGGAATAATTTTGGTAACAACGCTTATAGAGGGAATTTTAATCCTAGGCCATATCCTAGTAATCCTTCTAATAATTATGGGAATTCCTACAACAACTCTTATGGAAATTATAATAAGATTCCCTCTGATTTTGAATCTAATATTAAAGAATTTATTTCTTTGCAAAAGATTTGTAATGCTATGATTGAAGAAAAATTGCTTAAGATTGATGATTTGGCTAGAAACATTGATAGAATTGCTCTTGATGTTTATGCTTTGAAACTTAGATCTATTCCACCTAAGCATGATATTAATGAGTCTCTAAAAGCCATGATAATTTCAATTGATGAGTGTAAGGAAAGAACCGCTAGGATGCGTGCTTCCAAAGATGCCTTTATTAAAGCGTGTTCTTCCAATTCCTATGAAAATCAAGATGAAGATCTAAAAGTTATTGATGTGTCTCCAATTAAATCTTTATTTTGCAATATGAATCTTGATGAAATTGAATATGATCTTCCTTTACCTACAAGGCGTTCTAAAAATTCGGAATATTTAGATTTTAATGATGAAATTGATGAAAGTGGGATTGAAAGAAATAAAAATCTAGATGTTGATAAACCCACTATATTGGATTTCAAGGAATTTAATTATTAAAGTTTTTCTTTGATTGATTGTATTTCCTTGTTTCAATCCGTGCTAAATTATCCACATGCTTATAATCGAAATAAAGCCTTCACCGAACATATTGTTGATGCCTTGATGCAATCCTACGAAGAAAAACTTGAATTGAAAGTTTCTATCCCTAGAAAACTCTATGATGAGTGGGAACCAACTATTAAAATTAAAATTAAATATCATGAGTTTTATGCTTTGTGTGATTTGGGTGCTAGTGTCTCTACTATTCCCAAGACTTTGTGTGATTTACTAGATTTCGTAACTTTGATGATTGCTCTCTAAACTTGCACCTTGCGGATTCCACTATTAAGAAACCTATGGGAAGGATTAATGATGTTCTTATTGTTGCAAATAGGAATTATGTGCCCATAGATTTCATTGTTCTTGATATAGATTGCAATCCTTCTTGCCCTATTATTCTTGGTAGACCTTTCCTTAGAACGGTTGGTGCGATTATTGATATGAAGGAAGGGAATATTAGATTTCAATTTCCACTAAAAAGGGCATGGAACACTTTCCAAGAAATAAAATAAAATTACCATATGAAACTATCATGAGAGCCACTTATGGATTGCCTACCAAAGATGGCAATACCTAGATCGATTCTTGCTCGTTATGCCTAGCTAGGGGCGTTAAACGATAGCGCTTGTTGGGAGGCAACCCAATTTTATTTTTATTCCTTGCTTTTTGATCATGTTTATTAATAAATAAATTATTTAGCCTCTGTTTTGGTTGTGTTTTTTGTGTTTAATTAGTGTTTGTGCCAAGTAGAACCGTTGGGAAGACTTGGGGAAAGTCTTGTTGAACTTGCTGCAAAAAACAGAAACTTTAGCGCTCACGAGAACTGCTGTCATTTTTATTTGAAGAGTGATATTTAGTTAATTATTTTTGAAGATGATTAACAGATAAATTCCTCACGTCCAGCAATTTATTTTATAATTTTTGGGGTTCCAGATCTTGCGCTAGCTACAGATTACTACAGACTGTTCTGTTTTTGACAGATTCTGTTTTTCGTGTGTTGTTTGCTTATTTTGATGAATCTATGGCTAGTAAAATAGTTTATAATCCATAGAGAAGTTGTAATACAGTAGGTTTAACACCAATATAAATAAAAAATGAGTTCATTACATTACCATGAAGTGGTCTTTTTTTTTCTTTCGCTAACGGAGCTTACGAGTTTTCTATTTTGAGTTTTGTGTTGTGAAGTTTTCAAGTTTTGGGTGAATTATTTTGATGGATCATGGAACAAGGAGTGGCAAGAGCCTAAGCTTGGGGATGCCCATGTCACCCCCAAGATAATCCAAGGACACCAAAAATTCAAAGCTTGGGGATGCCCCTGGAAGGCATCCCCTCTTTCGTCCACTTCCATCGGTAATTTACTTGGAGCTATATTTTTATTCACCAACATGATATGTGTTTTGCTTGGAGCGTCTTGTATTATTTGTGTCTTTGTTTGTTAGTATGCCACAATCATCCTTGCTGTACACACCTTTTGAGAGAGACATACATGAATTAAAATTTTATAGAATACTCTATGTGCTTCACTAATATCTTTTGAGCTAGATAAATTTGCTCTATGTGCTTCACTTATATCTTTTGAGCTAGATAAATTTGCTCTATGTGCTTCACTTATATCTTTTGAGAGTTATAATTTTGCTCTATGTGCTTCACTTAGATCTTTTAGAGCACGGTGGTGGATTTGTTTTAAAGAAACTATTGATCTCTCATGCTTCACTTAAATTATTTTGAGAGTCTCTTAATAGCATGGTAATTTGCTTAATAATAATATGCTTGGTATTCAAGATTTGTGAAACTTTATTTTGAGTGTGTTGAATAATAAGAAAAGATTGAAGCATGATAATTGTTTTGAGATATGGAGGTGATAATATTAAAGTCATGCTAGTTGAGTAGTTGTGAATTTAAAGAATACTTGTGTTAGAGTTTGTGATTCCCGTAGCATGCACGTATGGTGAACCGTTATGTGATGAAGTCGGAGCATGATTTATTTATTGATTGTCTTCCTTATGAGTGGCGGTCGGGGACGAGCGATGGTATTTTCCTACCAATCTATCCCCCTAGGAGCATGCACGTAATACTTTGCTTTGATAACTTCTAGATTTTTTCAATAAGTATATGAGTTCTTTATGACTAATGTTGAGTCCATGGATTATACGCACCCTCACCCTTCCACCTTTGCTAGCCTCTCTAATATCGCACACCTTTCACCGGTATCATACACCTACCATATACCTTCCTTAAAACAGTCACCATACCTACCTATTATGGCATTTCCATAGCCATTCCGAGATATATTGCCATGCAACTTTCCACCATCTAGTTCATCATGACACACTTCATCATTGTCATATTGCATATCCCAGCACACCGCCAGATGCATTCACATAGAGTCATATTTTGTTCTAAGTATCGAGTTGTAATTGTTGAGTTATAAGAAAAATAGAAGTCTGATGATCATCATTATTAGAGCATTGTCCCAGTGAGGAAACAATGATGGAGACTATGATTCCCCCATAAGTCGGGATGAGACTCCGGACGAAAAAAAAAAAATAAAAAAAAGAGGCCATAAAAAAAGAGAAAAGGCCCAAACAAAAAAATGATGAGAGAAAAAGAGAGAAGGGACAATGTTACTATCCTTTTACCACACTTGTGCTTCAAAGTAGCACCATGATCTTCATAGTAGAGAGTCTCTCATGTTATCACTTTCATATACTAGTGGGAATTTTTCATTATAGAACTTGGCTTGTATATTCCAATGATGGGCTTCCTCAAATTTCCCTAGGTCTTCATGAGCAAGCAAGTTGGATGCACACCCACTTAGATTCTTTTTGAGCTTTCATATACTTATAGCTCTAGTGCATCCGTTGCATGTCAATCCCTACTCACTCACATTGATATCTATTGATGGGCATCTCCATAGCCCGTTGATACGCCTAGTTGACGTGAGACTATCTTCTCCTTTTTGTCTTCTCCACAACCACCATTCTATTCCACCTACAGTGCTATATCCATGGCTCACGCTCATGTATTGCGTGAAGATTGAAAAAGTTTTGAAAAAGTTAGAGTATGAAACAATTGCTTGGCTTGTCATCGGGGTTGTGCATGATTTAAATACTTTGTGTGGGGAAGATGGATCATAGCCAGACTATATGATTTTGTAGGGATAACTTTCTTTGGCCATGTTATTTTGAGAAGACATAATTGCTTTGTTAGTATGCTTGAAGTATTATTATTTTCTATGTCAATATAAACTTTTATCTTGAATCTCTCTAATCTGAATATTCATACCACAATTAAGAAGATTTGCATTGAAATTATGCCAAGTAGCACTCCGCATCAAAAATTCTCTTTTTATCATTTACCTACTTGAGGACGAGCAGGAATTAAGCTTGGGGATGTCTGATACGTCTCCAACGTATCTATAATTTTTTATTGCTCCATGCCATATTATCTACTGTTTTGGACTATATTGGGCTTTATTTTCCACTTTTATATTATTTTTGGGACTAACCTATTAACCGGAGGCCCAGCCCAGAATTGCTGTTTTTTGCCTATTTCAGTGTTTCGGATAAACGGAATATCAAACGGAGTCCAAACGGAATAAAATCTTCGGAAACGTGATTTTCTCACCGAACGTGATCCAGGAGACTTGGACCCTACTGCAAGGGATCAAAGAGGTGGTCAGGAGGGTGGGGGACGCCCCCCCAGGGCGCGCCCCCCTGCCTCATGGGCCCCTCGGTGCTCCACCGACGTACTCCTTCCTCCTATATATACACACGTACCCCCAAACGACCAGAACAGGAGCCAAAAACCTAATTCCACCGCCGCAACTTTCTGTATCCACTAGATCCCATCTTCGGGCCTGTTCCGGAGCTCTGCCGGAAGAGGGCCGTCATCACGGAGGGCTTCTACATCATCCTAGCCCCTCCGATGAAGTGTGAGTAGTTTACCTCAGACCTTCGGGTCCATAGTTAGTAGCTAGATGGCTTCTTCTCTCTCTTTGAATCTCAATACAAAGTTCTCCCCCTCTCTCGTGGAGATCTATTCGATGTAATCTTCTTTTTGCGGTGTGTTTGTTGAGACCGATGAATTGTGGGTTTATGATCAAGTCTATCTATGAATAATATTTGAATCTTCTCTGAATTCTTTTATGCATGATTGGTTATCTTTGCAAGTCTCTTCGAATTATTCGTTTGGTTTGGCCAACTAGATTGGTAGTTTTTGCCATGGGAGAAGTGCTTAGCTTTGGGTTCGATCTTGCGGTGTCCTTACCCAGTGACAGAAGGGGCAGCAAGGCACGTATTGTATCGTTGCCATCGAGGATAACAAGATGGGGTTTATTTCATATTGCATGAATTTATCTCTCTACGTCATGGCATCTTGCTTAAGGTGTTACTCTGTTTTTAACTTAATACTCTAGATGCATGTTGGATAGCGGTCGATGAGTGGAGTAATAGTAGTAGATGCAGAATCGTTTCGATCTACTTGTCACGGACGTGATGCCTATATACATGATCATGCCTAGATATTCTTATAATTATGCTTAATTCTATCAATTGCTCAACAGTAATTTGTTCACCCACCATAGAATAATTATGCTCTTGAGAGAAGCCACTAGTGAAACCTATGGCCCCCGGGTCTATTCTCATCATATCAATCTCCATCACTTTTATATTGATTTGCTATTTACTTTGCTTTTACTTTTTTACTTTGCATCTTTATATCAAAAATACCAAAAATATCTATCTATCAGATCTCACTCTCGTAAGTGACCGTGAAGGGCTTGACAACCCCTAATCGCGTTGGTTGTGAGTAGCTATCACTTTGTGCAGGTACGAGGGACTTGAGCATGGGCTCCTACTGGATTGATACCTTGGTTCTCAAAAACTGAGGGAAATACTTACGCTACTCTGCTGCATCATCCCTTCCTCTTCGGGGAAAACCAACGCAAGCTCAAGACATAGCACGAGCCTGCGCCAGGTGGACTTGCAGCTCAACCCGGAGAAGTGCATGTTTGGTGTTCCTTTCGACAAGCTGCTGGGCTTCCTCGTGTCCCACAGGGGGATCGAGGCCAACCTGGAGAAGGTCAAGGCAATCGAAGATATGAGCCCACCACAAAACCTTAAGGAGATGCAGAAGCTTGCAGGCTGCGTGACTTCGCTGGGGCGCTTCATCTCCAAGTTGGGGGAGCGCGCCTTGCCGTTCTTCAAGCTGATGAAGAAGAAGGGTCTGTTCGAGTGGAACCCTGAGGCCAAACTAGCATTTCAAAACCTCAAGAGATACTTGACCAGCCCGTCGGTGATGGTGGCGCCTCGCCCTGTCGAGCCCTTGGTACTCTACTTGTCTGCCACACCCCACTCTGCCAGCGCGGCGCTGGTGGCCCTTAGAGAGGCACCCCACGTCAAGGGCCAGCTAAGTGGAGCCGCCAAGCCGGATGAGGTAGCACAACATCAAGGCAATGCTCCTGAGACAGCGGCTGCCCCGGCTAGTCATCAAGCCCCGGAAGCTGGGGACCCACAGGGAACGCCTCAGCCCCTGGGTGCCAAAAACCCCGTCAACTCTCCCGCCCTCATCGAGCACCCAGTGTACTTCGTCAGCACGGTGCTACGAGATGCCGCTACCCATCTAAATAGCTTCGTTGGTTTGTGTGATATGCAAAAGAAGAAAGATGTGGATAATGATATTGTTAAATTGAAGCTATTTCCTTTTTTGCTTAGAGATCGTGTAAAAGCTTGGTTTTCGTCTTTGCCTAAAAATAGTATTGATTCATGGAACAAATGCAAAGATGCTTTTATCTCTAAGTATTTTTCCTCCCGCTAAGATCATATCTCTTAGAAACGATATTATGAATTTTAAGCAACTTGATCATGAAGATGTTGCACAAGCTTGGGAGAGAATGAAACTAATGATACATAATTTCCCTACTCATGGTTTAAATTTGTGGATGATTATACAATTTTTTTATGTTGGATTGAATTTTGCTTCCGGAAATCTTTTAGATTCGGCCGCGGGAGGCACTTTTATGGAAATCACTTTAGGAGAAGCTACTAAACTCCTAGATAATATTATGGTTAATTATTCTCAATGACATACTGAAAGATCTACTAATAAAAAGGTGCATGTGATAGAAGAAATTAATGTTTTGAGTGGAAAGATGGATGAACTTATGAAATTATTTGCTAGTAAGAGTGTTTCTTCTGATCATATAGGAACAATTTTGGTAACAACGCATATAGAGGAAATTTCAATCCTAGGCCTTATCCTAGTAATCCCTCTAGTAATTATGGTAATTCCTACAACAATTATTATGGAAATTATAATAAGATGCCCTCTGATTTTGAATCTAATATTAAAGAATTTGTTACTTCGCAAAAGAATTTTAATGCTTTGATTGAAGAAAAATTGCTTAAGATTGATGAGTTGGCTAGGAACGTTGATAGAATTTCTCTTGATGTTGATTCTTTTAAACTTACATCTATTACTCCTAAACATGATATCAATGAGTCTCTCAAAGCCATGAGAATTTCCATTGATGAGTGCAAAGAAAGAACCGCTGGGATGCGTGCTAAGAAAGATGCCTTTATAAGAGCTTGTTCTTCTAATTCCTATGAAAATAAAGATGAAGATCTAAAAGTTATTGATGTGTCCCCTATTAAATCTTTGTTTTGCAATATGAATCTTGATAATGATTGGACTGAATATGATCCACCTTTACCTAGAAGGCGTTCCAAGAATTCAGAATTTTTTTATCTTGATGCTAAAATTGATAAAAGTGGTATGGAAGAAATTAAAACCCTAGATGTTGCTAAACCCACTATTATGGATTTCAAGGAATTTAACTATGAAAATTGCTCTTTGATTGATTGTATTTCCTTGTTACAATCCGTGCTAAATTCTCCTCACGCTTATAGTCAAAATAAAGCGTTTACTAAACATATCGTTGATGCCTTGATGCAATATTATGAAGAAAAACTTGAATTGGAAGTTTCTATCCCTAGAAAACTTTATGATGAGTGGGAACCAACTATTAAATTAAAATTAAAGATCGTGAATGCTATGCTTTATGTGATTTGTGTGCTAGTGTTTCCATGATTCCAAAGACTTTGTGTGATTTGTTAGGTTTCCGTGATTTTGATGATTGCTCTCTAAACTTGCACCTTGCGGATTCCACTATTAAGAAACCTATGGGAAGAATTAATGATGTTCTTATTGTTGCAAATAGGAATTATGTGCCCGTACATTTTATTTTTCTTGACATAGATTGCAATCCTTCATGTCCTATTATTCTTGGTAGACCTTTCCTTGGAATGATTGGTGCAATTATTGATATGAAGGTAGGAAATATTATATTAGAATTTCCATTGAGGAAAGGCATGGAACAATTTCCTGGAAATAAAATTAAGTTACCTTATGAATCTATTATGAGAGCCACTTATGGATTGCCTACCAAAGATAGCAATACCTAGATCTATCCTTGCTTGTTATGCCTAGCTAGGGGCGATAAACGATAGCGCTTGTTGGGAGGCAACCCAATTTTATTTTTATTCCTTGCTTTTTTCTCCTGTTTAGTAATAAATAATTTATATAGCCTCTGTTTGGGTTGTGTTTTTTATGTTTAATTAGTGTTTGTGCCAAGTAGAACCGTTGGGAAGACTTGGGGAAAGTCTTGTTACACTTGTTGTAAAAACAGAAACTTTAGCGCTCACGAGAACTGCTTCCATTTTTTTTGGAAAGTGATATTTAGTTAATTCTTTTTGCATATGATTAATAGATAAATTCTCACGTCCAGAAATTTATTTTAGAATTTTTGGGGTTCCAGATCTTGCGCTAGCTACAGATTACTACAGACTGTTCTGTTTTTGACAGATTCTGTTTTTCGTGTGTTGTTTGCTTATTTTGATGAATCTATGGCTAGTAAAATAGTTTATAATCCATAGAGAAGTTGGAATACAGTAGGTTTAACACCAATATAAATAAATAATGAGTTCATTACAGTACCTTGAAGCGGTCTTTTGTTTTCTTTCGCTAACGGAGCTCACCAGATTTTCTACTTTGAGTTTTGTGTTGTGAAGTTTTCAAGTTTTGGGTAAAGATTTGATGGATTATGGAACAAGGAGTGGCAAGACCCTAAGCTTGGGGATTCCCATGGAACCCCCAAGATAATCTAAGGACACCTAAAAGCCAAAGCTTGGGGATGCCCCGGAAGGTATCCCCTCTTTCGTCTACTTCTATCGGTAACTTTACTTGGAGCTATATTTTTATTCACCACATGATATGTGTTTTGCTTGGAGCGTCTTGTATGATTTGAGTCTTTAATTTTTAGTTTACCATAATCATCCTTGCTGTACCCACCTTTTGAGAGAGCCATACATGATTTGTAATTTATTAGAATACTCTATGTGCTTCGCTTATATCTTTTGAGTTATATAGTTTTGCTCTTGTACTTCACTTATATCTTTTAGAGCACGGTGGTGGATTTGTTTTATAGAAACTATTGATATCTCATTCTTCACTTAGATTATTTTGAGAGTATTAAATATCATGGTAATTTTCTTAAAATCCTAATATGCTTGGTATACAAGATTAATAATAAAACTTTCTTATGAGTGTGTTGAATACTATGAGAAGTTTGATGCTTGATAATTGTTTTGAGATATGAAGATGGTGATATTAAAGTTGTGCTAGTTGAGTAGTTGTGAATTTGAAGAATACTTGTGTTAAAGTTTGTGATTCCCATAGCATGCACGTATGGTGAACCGTTATGTGATGAAGTCAGAGCATGATTTATTTATTGATTGTATTCCTTATGAGTGGCGGTCGGGGACGAGCGATGGTATTTTCCTACCAATCTATCCCCCTAGGAGCATGCGTGTAATACTTTGCTTTGATAACTTGTAGATTTTTGCAGTAAGTATATGAGTTCTTTATGACTAATGTTGAGTCCATGGATCATATGCACTCTCACCCTTCCACCATTGCTAGCCTCTCTAATACCGCGCACCTTTCGCCGTTATCATACACCCACCATATACCTTCCTCAAAACAGCCACCATACCTACCTATTATGACATTTCCATAGCCATTCCAAGATATATTGCCATGCAACTTTCCACCGTTCCGTTTATTATGACACACTCCATCATTGTCATATTGCTTAGCATGGTCATGTAGTTGACATAGTATTTGTGGCAAAGCCACCGTTCATAATTGCTTCATACATGTCACTCATGAGTCATTGCATATTCCGGTATACCGCCGGAGGCATTCATATAGAGTCATATCTTGTTCTAAGTATCGAGTTGTAATTGTTGAGTTGTAAGAAAATAAAAGTGTGATGATCATCATTATTAGAGCATTGTCCCAGTGAGGAAAGGATGATGGAGACTATGATTCCCCCATAAGTCGGGATGAGACTCCGGACGAAAAAAATATATAAATAAAAGAGGCCAAAGAAGCCTAAATAAAAAAGAGGCCATAAAAAAGAGAAAAGGCCCAAATAAAAAAATGAGAGAAAAAGAGAGAAGGAGCAATGCTACTATCCTTTTACCACACTTGTGCTTCGAAGTAGCACCATGATATTCATAGTAGAGAGTCTCGCATTTCGTCACTTTCATATACTAGTGGGAATTTTTCATTATAGAACTTGGCTTGTATATTCCAATGATGGGCTTCCTCAAAATGCCCTAGGTCTTCATGAGCGAGCAAGTTGGATGCACACCCACTTAGTTTCTTTTTGAGCTTTCATATACTTATAGCTCTAGTGCATCCGTTGCATGGCAATCCCTACTCACTCACATTGATATCTATTGATGGGCATCTCCATAGCCCGTTGATATGCCTAGTTGATGTGACACTATCTTCTCCCTTTTTTTCTTCTCCACAACCACCATTCTATTCCACCTATAGTGCTATATCCATGGCTCACGCTCATGTACTGCGTGAAGATTGAAAATGTTTTGAGAATGTCAAAAGTATGAAACAATTGCTTGGCTTGTCACCGGGGTTGTGCATGATTTAAATACTTTGTGTGGTGAAGATAGAGCATAGTCAGACTATATGATTTTGTAGGGATAACTTTCTTTGGCCATGTTATTTTGAGAAGACATATTGCTTTGTTAGTATGCTTGAAGTATTATTATCTTTATGTCAATATGAACTTTTGTCTTGAATCTTTTGGATCTGAATATTCATACCACAATTAAGAAGAATTACATTAAAATTATGCCAAGTAGCACTCTGCATCAAAAATTCTGTTTTTATCATTTACCTACTCGAGGACAAGCAGGAATTAAGCTTGGGGATGCTTGATACGTCTCCAACGTATCTGTAATTTTTGATTGCTCCATGCTATATTATCTACTGTTTTGGACATTATTGGGCTTTATTATCCACTTTTATATTATTTTTTGGGACTAACCTATTAACTGGAGGCCCAGCCCAGAATTGCTGTTTTTTTTGCCTATTTTAGGGTTTCGAAGAAAAGGAATATCAAATGGAGTCCAAACGGAATGAAACCTTCGGGAACGTGATTTTCTCAACGAACAAGACCCAAGAGACTTGGACCCTACGTCAAGACACAAAAGAGGAGGCCATGAGGTAGGGGGCGCGCCTAACCCCCCCAGGCGCGCCCTCCACCCTCGTGGGCCCCCTGTTGCTCCACCGACGTACTCCTTCCTCCTATATATACCTATGTACCCCCAAACGATCAGATACGGAGCCAAAACCCTAATTCCACCGCCGTAACTTTCTGTATCCACGAGATCCCATCTTGGGGCCTATTCCGGAGCTCCGCCGGAGGGGGCATCGATCACGGAGGGCTTCTACATCAACACCATAGCCCCTCCGATGAAGTGTGAGTAGTTCACCTCAGACCTACGGGTCCATAGTTATTAGCTAGATGGCTTCTTCTCTCTTTTTGGATCTCAATACAATGTTCTCCCCCTCTCTTGTGGAGAACTATTCGATGTAATCTTCTTTTTGCAGCGTGTTTGTTGAGACCGATGAATTGTGGGTTTATGATCAAGTCTATCTATGAACAATATTTGAATCTTCTCTGAATTCTTTTATGTATGATTG
Source organism: Triticum urartu (assembly GCF_003073215.2). Taxonomy (NCBI): domain Eukaryota; kingdom Viridiplantae; phylum Streptophyta; class Magnoliopsida; order Poales; family Poaceae; genus Triticum; species Triticum urartu. Next base: position 208,785,225 of record NC_053023.1, on the reverse strand, counting down.
GTTATCTTTGCAAGTCTCTTCGAATTATCAGTTTGGTTTGGCCTACTAGATTGATCTTTCTTGCAATGGGAGAAGTGCTTAGCTTTGGGTTCAATCTTGCGGTGTCCTTTCCAAGTGACAGTAGGGGCAGCAAGGCACGTATTGTATTGTTGCCATCGAGGATAACAAGATGGGGTTTTCATCATATTGCATGAGTTTATCCCTCTACATCATGTCATCTTGCTTAAGGCGTTACTCTGTTTTTAACTTAATACTCTAGATGCATGCTGGATAGCGGTCAATGAGTGGAGTAATAGTAGTAGATGCAGGCAGGAGTCGGTCTACTTGTCTTGGACGTGATGCTATATACATGATCATGCCTAGATATTCTCATAACTATGCTCAATTCTGTCAGTTGCTCAACAGTAATTTGTTCACCCACCGTAGAATACTTATGCTCTCGAGAGAAGCCACTAGTGAAACCTATGGCCCACAGGTGTATCTTCATCATATTAATCTCCTACTACTTAGTTATTTCCTTTGCTTTTTATTTTGCTTTTACTTTACTTTGCATCTTTATCACAAAAATATTATCTTATCAGATCTCACTCTCGTAAGTGGCCATGTAGGGATTGACAACCCCTTATCGCGTTGATTGCGAGGATTTATTTGTTTTGTGCATGTGCGAGGGACTGGCGCGTAGCCTCCTACTGGATTGATACCTTGGTTCTCAAAAACTGAGGGAAATACTTACGCTACTTTGCTGCATCATCCCTTCCTCTTCGGGGAAAACCAACGCAGTGCTCAAGAGGTAGCAGTTGACGACATCGCCAAAAGAGCATCCAAGTGGCTACCCCAAGAGCCCGGCGTCTTCGAGGAGAGGCTCTTCAAGCCATCGGCAGCACCTCCGCCTGCGGAGCCGGCGTCACCTCAGGAGGAACTCCCCCAGCCACCAGCCTGGGGAGCCCCCACCTGCGGCCCGACCTCAGGAGCGCGCCTCCTCTTAGCGCTCGAGCCTCGGGAGGGGTGCTGGATCGAGGAGTTCAAGGCGTACCTGACACAAGGGACGTTGTCGGAGAAGGAGGAAGACGCGGAGCATGTGGCCCGGCAGGCTACAGCGTACTACATTCAGAACGGTGAGCTATACAGGAAGCAGCCAAATGATGTTTCTCTATGATGCATTTCCAGGGAACAGGGAAATGAGCTGCTGGCTGACATACACAGTGGAGACTGTGGGCACCACTCGTCATCGCGCACCCTAGTCGGCAAGGCTTTCCTCAACGACGCGGCCGAGCTAGTGAAGTCCTGCGAGGCCTGCCAATTCCACGCCAAGCAGATCCACCAGCCGGCTCAGGGCCTCCAGACTATCCCGCTCTCATGGCTGTTCGTGGTCTGGGGGCTGGATATCCTGGGCCCATTCCCTCGAGCACCTGGAGGTTACCGCTACCTCTATGTCGCCATCGCCAAATTCACCAAGTGGGTGGAGGTGGAAGCCGTCCGCACCACCCCAGCTGGATCAGCAGTCAAGTTCATCAAGGGCCTCGTAAGCCGATTTGGGGTCCCTAATCGCATCATCACTGACAACGGCTCACAGTTCACTAGCAATCTCTTCAAAACAAATTGTGCTAACCTTGGAACGCAGATCTGCTACGCCTCCGTGGTGCACCCCAGGAGCAACAGCCAGGCCGAACATGTCAATGCAGAAGTCCTGAGGGATCTCAAGACTAGGACCTTCAAGAAGAAGCTCGAGGCCTACGGCAGGGGCTGGCATAACGAGCTCCAGTCCATGTTGTGGTCCATCCACACCACCGCCACCAGGCCAATAGGCGAGACCCTGTTCTTCCTCGTCTACGGAGCAGAAGCAGTTCTCCCACATGAGGTCGGGCATCGCTCCGCGCGGGTCCTTGCATTTGATGAAACGCAGCAGGATGCCGTGCGGGGGATGGACCTCGTGTTGGGGGAGGAATGCCGCCATGAAGCCTCGCTCCGAGCTGCGAGGTACCAGCAGGCGCTGCGGCGGTACCACTGCCGCAGCGTCCGCTCCAGGACGCTTGAGGTGGGTGATCTTGTCCTGAGGCGGGTGCTCTCCAGGGAAGGGCTGCACAAGCTCTCACCCATGTGGGAGGGCCCGTTTCGGGTTGCCCACGTCTCCAGGCCTGGCGCCGCGTGCCAGAGTCGCAGGATGGGATCCCCATCCAGAACGCCTGGAACATCCAGCACCTCCGGAGGTTCTACCCATGAAGCAAGGCCCGGTGCCTGTGAAGCAAGGCCCAATGCCTGTGAAGATCTCCGCTCATGACACTCTCACATAATAATGAGTGGGTTTGTACACACCCCGGAGTCTCAGGAGTGCCGCCCTCGGGTGTCGGGGGCTCCCTCCCACGTCTTAGTGGTAGCACTTAGCTCCGCGCTGGTGAGAACACAAGAAGACTAGACTAGGTGCCGGACGCGGCTTTTCATTTGCTTTCCGCAGTTGGTTAGCCCTTTTTTAGTGAGAATTTGCTTTCTGGTGTTCCTTGCTGGCCTGGTTCCGTTGTCCTTGTTGCCTCCTTTTCTGCCCTCGATTCCTCGTTTTTGCCCCATACTCTCCCTCGCATGCCTCGCGAGGGGGCTGGATAGGTGCCCTCCTAAGCATTTTCGTTTTCCTATTTTTCACGAGGCACCGCGCTCGAATTCGCAAGCTGGAGCACCCCTCTCAATCTGTGCCCCCGGGTACCGCGATACGAAGCACTAGGTCATGACCGGCAGTGCATGCGGCCATGATTCGGAAGGATAAGAATTTCCTAGAGAATTTTTGCAGTTCTCAAACGCCTTCCGAGCACAGGAGGCCTCGCCAGGCATTGGGGAACGCGCGTCTCGCAAGGCGGAAACTACTTCAGGCACATCAAGCTAAGTTATTCCTACGCACATACATAAAACGTGACGCTGCAACACGACACAAGAATGATAAACATAGCACAGCCACTTAGAAATCATAATTGTTGCACGCCCCAGTGGGGGCGGGGCCCCATACTTGTCTCTCTCTTAATGCGGGAAGGAAAGGAAGAACGAAACAAAAGCGGAACGTGCTCCCGTGGCAAGTCACGAGGACGGGACCGTGGCGCTCTCTTGAGCTCAGCCAGACCACTCCTCGCGCTTCACTGAAGCGCGGCGACGAGACGACCCGCTGCCACCTTCGAAGCAGGAGTGGTGGCTGGTCCTAGCCACCGCTGTTGGAGTTGTCGCCAGAAGAAGAGTCGCCGTAGCTGGACGATCCATGGCCGGCGTCGAGGGCGAGCCCCTTCACTCTCGTCACGGCCGTCGCCGAGGCCGAGCACCTCACCGCCGTCGTTGTCCTCGGGGCAACACCCGACACGGCCGCCATCTTCCCTGAACACCCTCACATAGAGGGTCGCGTTGCCGTCGTACTTAAAGTGGAGGGAGCACCGCCGGCCCAGGCCGCGCGCGCGGGCAAACGTCTGCCAGCCGCGAGCCAGGACCGTGTTGCCTGCGGCGAAGACCTCGACCGCGACCCACGAAGCCTTGCTGCAGCAGCCGTCCGGCTGCAGCCAGAGACCGCCTAGACCAGTGGCTGGCAGCTCGCCAGCAAAGAAGCGCGGGAGCTGAAGCCAAGTGCCGACCTGGTTCTCCAACGACACGACAAACTCCGGCAGCACTTCCGTAGAGTGGAAGCGTGGCCCGGGTGGCCACGCGACAATGGCGAGCCTTCCTTCATCGACGGGGCTCCCATGACTCGGGCGACCACCACCATGCGAAGAGGCGCCACCGCGGCTGCGAAGGGCCGCGGCAGGGGTCCCGGTGTGCTTACGGGGACGACCGCGCCCCTTCTTGGGCGGTGGTGAGCCGGGGCCCTCCTGGCGAGCCTTCCCCTTCTCCGCATCCAAGAGACTCTTCGTAGGCGCCATGGTTGTCGCTGCCGGCAGTGGAGCAAGGAAGAAGAAGGAGCGGGAGAAGCAAAGGAAGAGATGGATGACAGGGGCTCCGCCCCCCTTTCCATTTATAGCCAAGGGGAGGCCAACCGCTGGCCTCCATGATCTAAGGTAATAATGATCTTTTTCTACATGCAGCAAGGACTCGTCAAGTTGGGCAGTTGCCGAGGCGGCGTGGGAAGCGAAGACGCCCACGTCCAATCAATCGCCACGCGTCAACCGTGGCTGCAGGCTGTTGGGGCCCGCGGCGCTCCGCACTTGCCCTTTGGCTTCGCCTCGAAGCCAAGCCCGAGTGTGCCTTGGGCCCAGGGGCTACTGTCGGCGTTCTGGGAACGGGGTCCCCAGACTTGCCTGCCTGCGGCCCGCGGCGTGGCTCCACCAACGGCCCCGTACGGCCCATCTTCACCAGCAAACACTCAAGACCCTCACGAGGGGCCAAGCCTCGCGAGGTGGATGACGCAAGACCTCCTCAGGGGCGGCCTCACCAGGCGGGCTCGCGAGGGGCGGAGAGATCAAGGCAAGGGACACCTCACGAGGTTCCTGCGACGCAAGCCATGACGACTGAAGCCAGGCGAGTGCCAGCGCACGCAGTGTCCTCGTTTCCTCTTTGGTGCTAAAGAGGAAAGCGAAGACGAGGAGTCCTGAGGCATCAGGCAAAGGTTTCCATATGGGTGCAACAAGACCAAGACCAGCAGGATAGCAGGATGGAGGTCACCGTGGAGCCCAAGACGACATCACCACCAAAGCCTTTGGAAGGTGAAGACTACTTTTGTCAGGATAGCTTGTACTAGCTGTCCCCCTTCAAATTGGCCATTGTGGGATCCCTTCCCACCTAATATTTGGGAAGAGGACTCTGGCCTCTATATATAGGACTAGCCACCACAGTAGGGGGGATTCCGATCGGATCTAGGATCGGCTCATCTAGAGAGAATCCTCGACCACACACACCAAGCACAAGAGCACCTCTCCTCAGGAGGCTGTTCTTTCCTTGTAACTATTCATCCTCAGCCCAAGAGGCAATCCACCACACCACACTGGAGTAGGGTATTACACCACATCGGTGGCCCGAATCAGTATAAACTCTTGTGTCTCATGTTCTTTGGGTTCGTCGAGCTAGGCCGTGAGATCATGTTGTGTGCGAGCTAGAGAGGGGGAGAGATCTTCGTGCGCACCCCAGTGTTCGAATCTCAAGGGTTTTGCCAGAACCCGAAATCCGACAATGTTGTTCTTGTCTGAAACACACCTGGACAAGGGTTAAGGCAGGAAAACTGAGAAGAAGGTTAGGATTTGATGAGATGGAAGTTTCGAAAAGTGACGGCAAAAGTGGAGGATTGATCATGCTTTGGAAAACTAGCCTTGGAGTCTCATCTCGGGATGTTCATGCAAACTACATAGATATACACATCAAGAAGGCAACACCTGCGGGTTGGTGCTTCACAGGATTCTACGGCGAGCCAAGTAGTGACTGAAAGCATCTGTCGTGGGAATATTTGCGTGGTTTGCACGCATTGGCTGATATGCCATGGTTAGTGGCAGGGGACTTTGATGAAATCTTGCAAGCTCATGAGAAAGAAGGGGGGCGGCACGCCCTCAACGATGTATGCAGGACTTTAGCAGTGCGCTGAGCGACTGCGGGCTTGACGATCTCGGTTATTCGGGCGACATTTTCAGCTGGCGTAGAGGTCGAAATCGAGAGCGACTTGACAGAGCTGTTTCGAGTAGCTCTTGGGCTGATCTCTTCCCAGCATATGGTGTTTCAAATGAACCGTTTAATAAATCAGACCACCGGCCGATCCTAATTGATACTGACTTCCAGCAAGGCTTACAACTAAGGGGTCCGCCGGGACTGAGGAAATTTGAAGCAAGGTGGCTTGCGAAGGAAGATGTGGAGGTGATAGTTCAAGCTACCTGGGATTGAGCAAAAGCCAGGGGTACCGAGCCTTACTCACAAGTGACAGGGGATATACATGCAACATTGCACACTTGGGATAAAGAGACACTAAAGGGCCCTAGAACCCGGCTTAGGAAACTTCAGAAAGAGTTGAATGATGTGATGTCGGGGCCGCTGTTGGAAGAGGCAGTAGCTCGGCAACACGAACTCCACCTGCAGATCGAAAATCTACTTGAGCAAGAAGAGATATACTGGATGCAGAGAGGACATGATGATTGGCTCTGCCGTGGTGATCAAAACACTGACTTCTTTCATCGTGCAGCCACTGGAAGACGCAAGAAATATTTTATCAAGAAATTGAAAGGAGAATCAGGGGACTGGATTGAGGATGAGAGCCAACTTAAGGGGCATGTGGCGCACTATTTTGGTGGACTTTTTTCCTCGGAAGTGCAAGACCCGGACCAAAGTGTCTTGGACAAGGTTAAACCTAGAGTATCTGCTGCGATGAATGAGGAGCTAATGAAGCCCTATACCCAGGAGGAAGTAAAAAGAGCATTGTATAACATTGGTGATCTCAAGGAACCAGGCCCTGATGGGCTGCATGCGGTGTTCTATAAGAGGTTCTGGCACATTATTGGCGAGGATTTAATTGATGAAATGTTGATGGCAGTAAATAATAGGAAGATACCAGAAGGATGGAACAACACTACAATTGTTGTTATCCCAAAGGTGGAAAATCCGGAGGTAATCACACAGTTCCGCCCAATAAGTCTATGCAATGTGGTTTATAAGGTGATTTCAAAACTGCTATCCAACAGGCTAAAAAATTTGTTGCCGGAAATTATTTCACCTAATCAAAGTGCCTTTGTCCCCGGGCGCTTGATTACGGACAACTTCTTAGTGGCTTTTGAGTCTTATCATGCTATCAAGAGGAAGAGAACGGGAAAGTTCGGAATATGTGCAGTAAAACTTGACATGCATAAGGCCTATGACAAGGTCGAGTGGGTTTTTCTTTAGAGAATCATGCTCCGGCTAGGCTTCACATCAGATTGGGTGGCTCTCATTATGGAGTGTGTACGGTCAGTGAAGTACCAAGTTCGCTTTAATAACTCTCTCACAGATTATTTTGTTCCATCTCAAGGCCTCCGCCAAGGAGACCCACTATCACCTTACTTGTTCTTAATTTGTGCGGAGGGCCTCTCAAGTTTGCTCAATCATGAGGAGGAGATTGGTAATTTGATAGGAATGAGAGTATGTAGGGATGCACCGGCCGTTTCTCATCTTCTCTTTGCAGACGACTCCCTCATTTTGATGTGAGCAGATGTCAGCAATGCCGCGAGCCTTCGCCGCGCTCTTGATGATTATTGTGTTGCCTCCGGCCAATTGGTGAGTGAGGCCCAATCGAGCATTTTCTTTAGCCCTTGTACAACGGTAGAAGTAAGGGCGGAGGTTTGCACTACTCTGAACATTTTGGCGGAGGAGATAACGGACAAGTATTTGGGGTTGCCCCTGGTTGTTGGGTAGAGAGAACTGATTGTTTCCAACATATTGTAGATAGAATTTTGAATAGGATCAGAGGATGGAAGGAGAAGATGCTCTCCTTTGGAGGAAAAGAAGTGTTGTTGAAGGCTGTTATCCAAGCCATTCCTTCATATGACATCCTAGTTTTTAAGCTTCCAAAACAAACTAGCAGGGTGACCCACGCATTTGCGCGGCTAGATTTATTATGTACAGTCGATGCTATATTCATCAGATTTTACATTGAGATCCGTGCATTTTTCATTTATATTTTTTTCTTACATGTTATGTCACTTCACTCAGACATGGTTAACTTTTAGTCGACTGAGACCTAACCACATCCTATTATGTATTGTTCTATTTTAGTTTTTATGTATTTATCATACCATTTTTCAGATGTTGGCGTGTTATTAAATGCACATCTGAAAAAAAAAGATACTAAAATACATGATACAAAGCTTATCTCACCCATGCATGCGCTGTTATCCACCTTAATTTACTTCTACACAATTGTACTTTGGAAACGTATTTTATTAAGTAAATCCTTTTATATTGTGAGTTGTGATGCGTGATAACTAAATGTCGATGGTCAGTGGCCCGCCATGCAGAATTATAGATTTTGTACTGATGTATTGTTGTCTCCCTTACATTTTTTCACTCTCCGTGCTGTAATCCACCAAGGATCTATCTCTTGCTCATTAAGTCACTCTCATCACAATCTGTACTCTCATTTCCAATTTGTTTCGCATTATTTTTGCACCTTGAAATTGCTTTTTGGTTCAGACCTTAGTGTTGAAATCGCATGATTTTCTTATTTTGTTCATACAATAGCCAACCACTTATATATCACTATTATTGTTAACATTGTGAATGTCTTATATGGGGCTATGATACACTCACACTATTCAATTTGTCTGAATCTAATACTTATCCACTGATTGTAGTTGGTAGTCCTGAGTGATACTCTTTCTCCGGGTCACTCTTGTATTGGACATTTATAGATTCATACAACATTTGACTCTTCTAAATCTAATATTTATCAACCGTTGGCATTCCACGGCGGACTTCCATCACTATGTACTTTAAATTTTTTATTTTAATTTTCATTCCATATTCTAGTATATAGGCCAAATGGTATACACGTAAATAAATAGCTTTGCGTATAAAAATTATTCCTATATCTGAAAGTTTGTGAATTTCACATTTATGATTATAAGGCCACTTTGCTATAATTTTTTTATTAAATATACTCATATTTTTTTGTCTAATCTACTTAATTAACAAAAAATATTGTACTTAACATAGTATATTACATGTCAAATTATCGGAAATTGCTTTTGGATTCGGGGCTCCATGGAGCCTGGTTAAGAAAAAAAATACAAAACGCGTGTTTGGAAGTTTGAAAAAATTCTGAAAATATTACACATGAATGATATCTTTGTAGCACATGCACTTTCTTTTTTGCAAAAGCACATACACTATTCGGTATAAAAATCTATGATATTTTTATACAGCTCACACCAATTCGTATTTAATCATGAATATAAAAAAATCTAATATACATCTCAATGTTCATGTTTTTTTCCAAAAAATTGGAACAATAAAATTTGACTTTTTCAAGAGCAAGTAATCCACTCTCCCAAAATACATGACATGCATGGATTGGTCCGGCCTGACAGAAGAAAAATAGTAAATAAGCAAGTGGGAGAGCAATTTATATGTTCCTCCTGGATACTCTCGTCGAGTCGTATGTGCCCTTCATTGTAAGGAAAATAGTATCTCCCACATACATACATGCCAATCAAGTTAGCGATATACTCAGGAGTACACTGATGTCGGCATAGTTTGCTGTACGGGCGAACTAATACATACATGTTACATCAAGTGAATATTTTTTTGTATGGTAATTGTTGTCTCGGTCGGTGGATTCAGCCAGCAAAAAGACCATGACATGTACATTCTGTGTGTGGGCTTGACTCCTAATAAAATATTGAGAACCATGGGATGGTGTATGTAGTAGTGACCATATTTGAATTCTAATCGGCCACTGTTTGCATATTCTTATTTTTATATGCATCAGGTGGGCTCGTGTCTTTGTGGTTTTCATAGCCAAATAGTATCCGTCTCGTCTACACGACGTGCATATCCTTTTTGAAAGAAAAAAACTGCCTTATGCATGAAATGCGTCGTACTGCGGCAAGAAATTGGTACTTGGGCTTTGTACATGCAAAAATTGTATATGTCCGTGTCCTTTGCTAATATCTACACATGCAATAGAATAGATACATGTCCTTGCTTAATCTCCATCGTTGATAATATTAGTTTTTAGAGTGTCAAATCGCCACCACTAGTTTTCTATCGTTTTAAGTATATAATAGATAGATAGATTTGCAATGTGATAACAAACCGCTATGTCACAGTACTGGTGGGAAGATGAGGATGAGAAGAAGCACATGCACTGATTCACGTGGTGAAAGATGTGTGTGCCAAAGAGCAATGGAGGTATGGGTTTCAGAGATGTACACTGTTTTAACTTGGCCCTCCTAGCTAAACAGTGCTGGAGATTGCTAGCAGATCTAGATTCTTTATGTGCCAGAGTATTGAGGGCAAAATATTTCCCGGACAGAGACCTACTGAATTGTCCCCTCAAGAAAGATAGTTCTTACACTTGGCAGAGCTTGTGAAGTGGTATTCAGACTTTCAAAAAAGGATACATATGGAGAGTTGGAGATGGCACACAAATAAACATCTGGGATGATCCTTGGGTATCTACAGGATGGTAATGACTCCATGAGGTAATATCATTCTCACTAAAGTTTCTGAGCTGATTGACATGGAGAATAGGTGTTGGGATGAACAACTTATTAGACATATTTTCTGGCTCATTGATGCAAATCGTATTTTGAATATACCCCTTGCTACAGGGATGATGGAGGATTTTGTTTCATGGCACTATAATAAAACTGGAATTTTCTCGGTCAAGACGGCTTACCATATGGAGTGGGATTACCAACATGGACGAAAGTTGAGACAAACAAATTCAGTATTGTCCTCAAGTACTAGTCCAGTTTGGCGCATTCTATGGAAGCTTCGAGTACCGGCTAAAATTAAAGTGCATGTTTGGCGAGCTTTGTATGGAGCAATTCCTTGCCGGGGCGTTTTGGCAAATCGACATATGATTACAACACCGGACTGCCCAATTTGTGAGTCAGACTGCGAGAGTGTTCGCCATTCGTTCTTCAGATGCCGCAGGGTGCAAGAGATTTGGGCAAAACTTGGTCTGAGTTCTACTATAAATGAGCTATGTGAAACTGAGTCGGAGGGATCGTCGGTCCTAGGCTGTTGATGCCCAATGCCGCTGTCCCGTTGCTTCCGGGCATGTCCAGGAAGGAGCTAGTGGCGGTGGCCGTGTGGTACATATGGTGGGAACGCCGGAGATTCACCCATGGCGAGCCCATTCAGGAGCATGTTCGCTCGGCCTAGGCTATTGCAAGTCTGACTAAGAATTTCATGAGAGCAAAGAAGCAACGCGCGGGGCGGATCCAGAGGCATGGATGGACAAGACCAGCTGAAGGATTCGTCAGTCTAAATGTCGATGCCTCTTTTGATGCAGATAGCGGCACCGGTGGAACGGGTGCCATTATACGAGACTCCATGGGAGCGTTCATTGCAGCGTCGGCGTGCCACATTCCCTTCTTCGAGGACGCAGCAACGACGGAGGCTAGAGGCCTCAAGGACGGGCTGGTCCTCGCGAACAATATTGGATGCAACAAGGTGGAGATTCGAACTGATTGTATGGAGGTGATTGAAATCATGCAACATGGAGGGAATTCCTTAGGTCCAGCTGCAGCCACCTACGAGGAGAGTTCCCTCTTATGTCGTAATTTTATTTCTGTTACTTTCTGTCATTGCCCTAGGGAGGCTAATATGGCGGCCGATTTGTTGGCTACAAAGTCGGAGCACTCGAGAACTATTGTGTGGCAGAACGAGGCTCCGGACTTTTTCCTTGATGCACTCTCAAATGATGTAGCCCTATTTTCACATGAAATATAAACCGCCATGATGGCTTTTCCCTCAAAAAAGACGCCACTGGATCCCGTTCCCCGGTTGCCGTGAGGCTGCCGGTGGAGGGACATGCGATAGCTAGGGCATCGCGGCAGGGGGCGTGCTTAGGTTTAATGGCCGTCATGTGTTAGGCCACCGGGGTCGCCGATGGGGTGGTGGTCCATCTAGTGGGGGAATCGGCATCACTGGCGTGGAGGCGGCGTGGCGGGGGTGGGAGAAGGCGACGCTCCTTTTTTTCTTCCACTCCATCATGGATTATTATGCAAAGAGATTGCATTATTACCAGAAAACGGGGAGATAATATGCCGATTATTCTATCACGAGAGATCTGGGCGAAGGAAAGAGATATGATGTACGATTGGAAGCGAAATGATCAAAACTAACGACGTACCATGACCTACCATCACGACCGCAGAGTCCTCTTTAGGAGTAGAGATTGGGAGGCGGAGATGGGTGCGACCAACAAAGTCGCGGTAGGTGGTACTTTGCGGTAGGTGGTCGTCATCTTCCAAGAAGATGGCGCCCCGCGGGAGGTCGGCGTTGACCAGGAAGACGACGGCGGCGCACAAACCTAGCTTCCGAGCGGACCGCCTCTGAGCGGAACCGTTCGCTTGCCAAATGGCATGAAACAACCCGTGGACGAGGGTGTTGGTGTGACGAAAAAAATGACAAAAAATCACGAAACATATAACAAATTAAATAGGTACATAAATGCTTTCATGATGAGGTTTATTTGTTTTCAGAAAACTCGTTATTTGCTTCCATAAAATCTATTATTTGTTTCCTAAAATAAATTGCATTAATAAGAGAGATCGATTGATTTGGATAAATTAGGAAAGTTTAGTCCGTGATTTTTTGTACGTTAGGAAAGTGCTGCTTTGCTAAAAAAATGAAGGAAAAAAATAAACCAACATGGAGAGTGGTGGTGGGAGGGGAGATGAAAAAACTAGCGAAAAAACGGTTGAAAGTGGTGGGACGAAAATAAACCGTACTATTCAACCAACTCAGACATTAGGAGTAGAGATTTCAGAAAACTCGTTATTTGTTTCCATAAAATCTATTATTTGTTTCCTAAAATAAATTGCATTAATAAGAGAGATCGATTGATTTGGATAAATTAGGAAAGTTTAGCCCGTGATTTTTTGTACGTTAGGAAAGTGCTGCTTTGCTAAAAAAATGAAAGAAAAAAATAAACCAACATGGAGAGTGGTGGTGGGAGGGGAGATGAAAAAAACCAGCGAAAAAAACGGTTGAAAGTGGTGGGACGAAAATAAACCGTACTATTCAACCAATTCAGACATTAGGAGTAGAGATATCTAAGAGAGTCATCCCCACTAATTTATTTATCTCAACATACAAGTATGCCACCTCGTCATACAATTATGAATGGAATAAGGCCCACATCAAGATGCAAGCATACGTAGGAAAAGAGCAACTACACCATTCAACCATGCATGAAAACATATTTTTCATTCAACTATTCTACTATATTCAGTTATTTCTACTTATGTACAACTATACATTATCAAATATAATAAGCCATATGTATTCAAAATTTTGATTCTCATGTTATCAATCCATTTCATCAACCAATCCCGTAGCAACATGTGGGGTATCCACTAGTATGTGTTAGTCATTTGGCCGGATATGCGACTTGTTGGCCGGATATAAAACTTGATGACAATGTTTTTCTTGGTAGCCTTCCCGTGTGTGAAACTTGTTATTGAAGTGGAGAAGAACAACTTTGTCCTCAAACATTGTTGGTTGAAGTTGAGTGGGCAACCTAAGTGGAAATTATTCATTGTCAACACCATAAAAACGGCCAACATCAGCACCGAGGAAGAAGGGGGTGATTCATCCGACCCAACAAAAGAGTTGCCCAAGAATGTTAGAAGAGGGTTTCGAGGAAAGAAGTGGGAGAAGGATAAGGAGAAGAGGGAAGGGGCGGCGGCCAAGATGACGGAGAGGTTGGAGAACATCTTGGCAAAGAAGGAGACATATGTCAAGCGCTTCGAGTCAAGGAAGAAAAAAATGTCTGAGAGATTTAAATGTTGATGATGGCAACCGAAAAGAAGGTCAAGCTCGAAGAGAAAAAGACCATGCTCGAAGAGAACAAAGTTGAGATGACGGACGCTTCGGAGGACTCAGAAATGTTAACTCGAAAATGGAGGAGTTGGATGGCGATCAAGGATGATCGTGCTAGCCATCCGTGTTAGAATGTTGAAGCGCATGATGGCCGATCCGGGGCGGCCGAGAAGGAGGCGGATGATGAGGAGTCAACACCAGAGTGAGCGTGGACACTTCGATAGCCGGTCCGGCAGGTCAAAAAATCATTTCTTTACGCAGACTACTGGATTGACATTCTTTTGTGACGAAGCATGTAAAAACTATGCATTCTCGTCTCTTTTTGGTTGCGATTGTGTGCTATGCATTTAAAATTCAAATTGACCAGACCTGAGCAGACATTTAGGGATGCAATTGGATGGCCAACTTCCACATCACCATCTACGAACCAGTCTGCGGACGAATATGATGTCTGTTTTGAAGGCCAACATTGAATTTGCCCTTACAACTACACTATTAGTGTTCCAGGCCTGGCCAATCACTGGCGAAACATGCTTGCATAGGCACAAATTTTTGTTCGAACAAGAGACGGGTCCTAGGGACCCAAAAACAGCATCGCTAAATCATCATAGTGGTACACCATCAATTGACTTGCCTCTTTCATCAAACTTCGTATATTTTTATATGATGATATCATTCCATGTTTGGGCCCCTTCCCCGTGGAAATACATTAAACAAAATATTTCACGATCTCTCACATTCATTAGTCATTAGCTTCTTCAGCAACATCCGCATGCAATCGTCCTTTAGCTATCGGGCTGCCTCCGAAGTGGTGTAAACCACCTCATGCTTGGTTCGTCAAAGGAGATAGCCGACCAACACCGAGGTTTCCCATGCACTCAACACTTTGTAGGTCAAGTTCCCGCATTGTATCTACAAAGGTCATGCCGTCTAATCTTGTCAGACCATGCCCGTCTTATCATTTGGTCCCACCGGGCCACGTGTTAGGAGCGAACCGGTGGTCAACATGACGTGCGGGAATGGGTTACGGGCCAACCCACACCACATCCCATCAATAGTGGACGGGCGCGTCGATCCCCTATGTTGAGTCTCTGCTTTCTTGAAACCCATTGTTATAGTGTAAACTTTGCTTGCTGGAGTAAGACTCATCCCTAATTATTATTAAGATCATGTATATATGGATATTAAAAAAAATTGATCATGTATATGGTATGTTTATCAATTTGATACAATCTTTAAGATTCATGTGACAAGCCAAAGCAAAGCAATTTGCTATAAACTTTGAACTTCCTATGTCTTGCTATAATTACGTTTTCTAAAAATTGCTCACTTGAATGATAGTCTTTATTGAAAAAAGACACAAGAGATAAATGAGCATTTGTCACTTGCTAATCTAAAGCTTTCTTGGAGAATCAAGGTGAAAGAAATCACTACATGATCTAGAGTATAGTTAAGTATGACTATCGAACAAGATAATTCTAGGGTGAAAATTTTTATATATTGCAATTTTGGACTTACTTATATTTTCTTGGGACATTTAAAATTTTCCAACATCATGCTTCAGTGATCCAAAAGAGGCAAATGAAATGGATTCTCAAACATAAGACCATCGTTGAAAATAATTTATCTTAGTCTTATTTGCATCAGAAAGTTCTTATTTAGATTTTTCGAGAATTTATCAACCTTAACACCGCTTTGGGGGACTTATTAAAGACCCATATAGACAACTTTTAAACTAGAATGAATTTACAAAAAAAATATTGTGTCAAATTGTTTATCAAAGAAAGGACGATAAAACTCCGAAAAGTTCGTATATCTCCGCCTTCACAAATGCTATATATGCCTTTGCGAGAGATACATAGCGGTCGCCTACGGCCGAAGTTGTCCAGCCCACCATTGTGCACGGTTTTTCTCGGGGCCCTGGTTTTCTACCGGTTTGTTTTTTCATGGATCTGGTTTTTCATAGGATTTGGTTATCAAATTAGCGTCTCCGACTTTCTGCATTTTCATTTGTAATTTTCATGGTCATGTTTCCTTTTTAGTTTTCCTTATTTTGTTGCTTTTTATTACTTTTAGTTTTCTCTATTTTTTGCCTTTTTTAATTTTTGGTTTTTTAGAGAAAAAATACGTGAAAATTTTTAATTCTAAGAATTTAAAAATAAAAAAATTTAAAAATTTAATGGAAACACTTTTTTGTAAATAGAAACAATTTTTTATAAATATTCTCAAATATACATTGGACATTTTACAATACATGCTAAACCTTTTCAAAATACACATGGAACATCTTCTAAATGTATCTTGAATATGTTTAGATACACGTTCAACATTTTTCATATACACATTGAACAATATTTACATGCATGACAAATATTTTCCGAATAACTTTTTTTGGAAATGCATGATGAACATTTCTTTAAATACATGATAAGCATTTTTAATTACATGATCATCTGAAACAATATGACATTTTTAAACATAAAAATAACTAATGAATGTGCGGACAATTTTTTCGCCAACATAATCATTTCAGAACATAATTTTTATAATTATATTAAAAATACAAAATACGTGAACAGATTTTGTGTTGTATGAATAGTGAAATTGCACGAGCATTTAATAAAGTACTTGAACGCTCTTTTAATCATATAATATTTTATATATAAATCATGTAACATTTGTTTTCCTACACGCACACATATTTTCTTGTAGTTAAGTAACTTTATTTTTTATTTTTTATTTTAACGTGATGGAGAAGTATAATAAGAAAACGTGACAGCTACCAATTGAAAATGTGACGAAACCTAGCGGCATCTTACGTTTTTTTAAGAATCAGTGGAAACGTATTAGCGCCAATGGTGCCTATAGTTCTTCTATTCGTACAAAGCCGAAATCACCAGTTGAGTATTAGTCATTGCAAAGATCACTCCAACCTTTCCAGATTGTGACAAATGCCTTTTTCTCATAATTCTGTTCATTCAAAACGTTTTATCTCTTAAACCGTGCATTCAAATCTCGAACCTCTTTAATCGTTGGATTCCTCGCATCGAGATTTTCAAAATTAGATTCCATGTTGATAGGTTTTGACGAACTTTTTTTTACGAAAAAACCGAACCGGAAGCACGGGTTATTTCCCTTTTTGAACGAGGCACGCTCGTGCCTCTCACGAAATCACAATTGTTCCTCTCGCGGAAGAAAAAAAAGAGAAATCATATTTTTTTGTCCGTTTCCGAGAGGCACGGCCATGCTTCTCGCGAAAGCACAACCATACCTCTTGCGAAAGCAAAACCGTGACTCTCGTGAAAGAAAAAAAAACAAAAAATACATTTTTTTTCGTTTCCGAGAGGCACGGTCGTGACTATCGCGAAACGAAAAAAACAGAAAATATTTTTTTTTTGTTTTCAAGAGGCACGCCCGTGACTTCCGCGAAAGCACAACCGTGCCTCTCATGGAAAAGAAACCATGACTCTCGCGAAAGAAAAAAAAACAGAAAACACGTTTTTTTTCGTTTCCTAAGGCACGGGCATGACTCTCACGAAATCAAAATCGTGACTCTCGCGAAAAAAACTCGTTTTTTCGCGGATTTTTTTAAACTTTTGATCCAAAAGCTAAGGAAGACCGATGGAAAACCGAAACATCAAAAAACCCTAGAAAAACCCCGTTTAAAAAGCCGAAAACGCGTGTGAAAAAATAAAATAAAAAAATTCCGAAGGAAGTGCCCAGAGCGCGATACGTGGCGAACGACTGAGAGCGCGCCAAGTGGCGCTGATTGTTACGAGGCTTCCGAAGGAGCGCTCGTTAACTAGTTACTCCCGTACAAAGCGTGTAAGGCTACCCCCTCTTAAGTGGGTCGGGCCATATATTCGCTTCTCCCTCCCTTTGCACCACTTGGTTTTTGGGCTAGTTTCTTTGGTTTTGTCTGCTCAGGTTTATTAAATTTTTTCCTGTTTTCCTTTTTATGTTTTTTTTAATTCTTGATTTTTCAAACTAATCTATTTTTAGCAAAATCTTGTAAAATTTTACAAATTTATGATCATTATTCAAATTTCTGAACATTTTCAAATTCATGAACTTTTTTCAAAATCTCTGACCTACTTCCAAAATCGTGAACAGCTTTCAGAAGAATTTTGTTCATCCAAGTTTCATTTTTTTCAAATCCTCAAACTTATTCTCCAATGTGTGATTTTTTTAAAATCTTGAGTTTTTCAAAAACATTCATGATTTACTTTCAATTTCACGAAGATATTTTCAATTTAAACTTTTTTTTCACAAACATTTTTAAAATTAATAAAAATAATTAAATTCTTGAACCTTTTCTATTCCAAAAACAACTTTCCAAATCCATGAATCTTTTTCAAATCATGAACTTCTCATTTCAAAATTTTGAACTTTATTTTCAAATTTTTGAACTTCATTCAAAATCCATGAACTTTTTCAAATTCATGATTTATCTTCCAATTTTATGTTTTTAGGGAAATCAGCGGGCAACGGTTTGACTTGTTAGCAAGTTAATGGTTCAACCGGCAACCGTCAATTACTACCCAAACGAGTAGCGAGAGGATTGTGCAGGTGTGAGTAATGAGCGACTGTTTTTTTAAATGTGATCGACTGGCTCGTGATGAGCAAGCGAGGGCGAAATAGTTATTTGGGTAGCAGCCCATGTGTCGTGCGCTTGCACTGCCGTGGCCATGGGCGCTTAATGCGGAAAAATACTATACGACGCATGTCGCGTGAGAGGGACGAACAAACAGAGTTTGGCCGTCCCATTTAGCAACAACGAGGGCGCCACACGAACGGTCATGGGAACCGTCTATAGGGTCCCTGGCCAGCTTTGGCAAACTTCTAGAAAGTTCTAAACCTCCTTTTCACTTTGTTTTTAGTTTTTAGTTTTTATCTTTTATTATATTTAAATTTTCTTTTTCAAAAACTATGTAGGCATACAAATATTTGTTCAAAATTTTACAAATGCCCTTTTTATATTTTCCAAATATTGTTCCTGTTTTCAAATTTTATTCATAATTTCAAAAACCGTATGCATTTTTGAAAAGTATTCAGGACATTTTAAAAGATGTCCGCATCTTGCAAATTTGATCAGAACTTCATATATTGTTCTTGTTTTTAATATTTTCTAAAAGTGTTAATTCCAAATGTTTCTGTTTTCAAAATTCATATAGAATTTCCTTTAAATGGTGCCATTTTCAAATTTTGGTCACAATTTGAAAATAATGTTCAGTTTTTCCTTTTTGGGAACTAAAAAAAGGGTTCAAGCATTTAGAAAATTGTTTGGAATTAAAAAATGTCACATTCTCCCAAATAATGTTTGGTATTTCAAAAAAATTCAGATTTATAAAAAAATGCCGTTTGCTCCCGGAAAATATTCTGAATTTTCAAAGTAAGTTCACTTATTTTTCAAAAACTGTTGTGCTTTCCAAAAACTTTGAATTAAAAAAATTGTTTGTATCTGCAAATATTATTTGCCTTTTTCACAATTTCAAAGAAAATCGTGATTTTTATTTTAAATATTTCGGATCTACCGCTGCATGTTGTTGTTGAAATTTAGCGCTGTGGATTAATCACTTCAATTTTTCATCAGGTGTTCGATAGCTAGTCGCGAGGAGTTCAAATACTGTTAAGGTCACACAGTTTTTCTGATTTGCCTGCTCGCTATAGCGCCCGAAAATTGGCCGGCCCAGCAAGCTTATATAAGTGTGCATTGTGCATCTATTTGCTGCAAAATACGGAAGATAGGAGCTGATTAGGGAACGTGGAGTATGTGAGCTCGAGCTCACACGCACGCTTTGCTACAGTATAATCAACAGAATATTTTTTAAATTAAAAAAAAATCTGATTTTTTGGTAACAACATCAAAGTGTGTCTGACATGCGTGCCATTTTTCGTGATGAAATGACATGCGTGGAGGTTTAGGCAAAAAAACAAAATCATGCTCCAAAAAACTTGTTTTTGGAAGTATTTTGGAGCATCGATTTTTTCCCGTGACCTACATGAATGTCATTTTGTTGCATGCATGTGAAAACACATCAATATTTGTTGGAAAAAATCAGATTATTTGAATTTTTTTGAATTTTACTGGAGTAAAGGGTGCATGTGAGCTCGACCTCACAAGAGCTCTTTCGCTGATTAGGAGCTCCCCGAAACATACACTAAAGCAGCGAAAACTGGTATGGTGAAAAGACAAAAGAAGGAAAGTGGCCAGCGGAGACGAGCCCAAATTTTCACTTATTTTCCAATGCATTTTCATTTTTTACATTAATGAACACTTTTTAATTATGAAAAAATGTGTCAATACTTTATTCGAACATAAATATATTTATTTAAAGTGTGTGAACACTTTTTTTTTAAAAAAACACAAATATGTTTCAAAATACACAATAAACAATTTTCATTGCAATGTAATATTTGCGCATTACACAATCTACACTTTTTAAATACAAGGAGAAACCTTTCCTAGTATAAAGCAAATATTATTTATATGGACGAATTTTGAAAAAACTAGTTGATAACCTGCATATTGTTGCTAGAATATTTTGCAACATATTTCAATGCGATTTGTTGTGTAAAGCAGGAATATTTGAAGCAATAATATAAAAAACTAAAACTAAAAATACATATAATTTATGTTTGATTAATATAAAGTTGTAAAAAACATTAGATATAAATATCATAATAGGGTGAAAATTCTCATGTAGGTTTGTATGTTGAGATTGCTCTTTTTTCATGCATATTTCATGATAAAGTGGCATGCTTCCATGTTGAGAGACATATGGTAATGAGGGTGGACCTTTTCTCATGCATGTTGTGCGATGATGTGGCAGTGGCATGCTTGCATGTTGAGAGAAATAATTAGTGAGGGCTAACTATTTAGATATAGAAGATTAAGCTGAACATTGCTTAAAATGTTATAAAAACATTTCAGTTTTTTTATAAAGAATGCCTGATGTACAAATATTTGTGTTTATGCATAAAATGTTGTTGATATTTTATAATCTGTTCTTAAATTTATAAAAAGATCACAACATTTTTTAACTAAAAAGGAAAAACCAGAAAACCTACTGAGAAACACAAAAAATAACGGAAAGAAATTCATTTTTTTTACAAAACGGAAACATAAAATTTATTGAGAAATGATATGAGAAAAATAAAAGAAAAAGAGGCAAAATGGAAGAAAGGGAGCAAGAAAAAAAATAGAAAGCCAAAGAAAAAAGGGAATGATAAAAAACGAGCTATTAATGGTCCGATTGGAGGAGCGAATCACCCGTGAGAGAAAAAATTGACCAACTACATATGGAAAATCTTCTAAAAATATACACGTCAAAAATTGATTATTATCATGGAATACCTCACCGGCGGCAGAAGTATGACTATCTTGATTCTCATAAAACTATCACGAATGTACATGGGTGATAAAAAATATGATCTATTGTGACAAAGGTGTATCATCACAGATGTGTCCCTTTTTTAGTGGTGCCAAACGTATAAAGGAACCGCAGAAGCCGTTTGGTTGCTTCAGTTCGACGAAGCACATCGACAAGTGCCTGGTATGTTTTCCGATTTGAAGCTTTCTCAAATAGAAGTTGTGTAGTAGTAATTTTTATGGCCTTAAGTGAGACATCTCTTTTTAATTAAGCATTTAGGAGCTGCACACTTTCATTTCATATCTTGTCTTACTTACACTTTACCTAACCTAGCAGAGTTTATGCTTATAGTTTTCGACTTAAGCGTAGTGCTTAGGTGGAGAAACCAATCTTTTTGAGGAAAATTTTATCACATGTGAGCCAATCTTTTGTGCTAAAAAACCCCAAAGCACAATAATACCTCTAATTTTCTTAGTTCGTTTCTAGCAGGTTCTATGGGAGGGCAGACGTCGAACCACAACAACAAAAATCCATCGAAGCAAGGTCTATGTCTATTAAAGGAGATGTCATATGCGCCTCAATAGTAAAAATATCCAACCCTTGCTTAATCTTAAGCTTGGGGAGGTAACTACTTCTCATGTTCTATTTTAATAACTGCACTTTATTTTCGTTTTTGAATTTTTCCTAATTTAGTATCTCAAAGTCCAAAGTGTGAGGTTCACTTTTGCATGCGTAGTGTCTTATGCAATGCTCTTTACCGCAGGGTTTTTGTGCAATCGTGTGTCCCGCTATTTGACATGCTTGCTTTGCATTCATTTTACATGGCATGAAGAAATCTTATGATCTTCTGAAAGACATTGCCATGTTTTTATCCAAAACCAGTAGAGAAGTTCTTTGAACTATTGCCTTTCTTTCACCTAATTACATAAGTCGGAGAGTCTAGTAGGGGCTTGATTAGCATGGCGCGGCGTGCCCTCCATGTGGGGTAGCGTACATGGGAGGCGGTGACAACACTCGAGGCAGTGGACGTCAGCGAGACGGAGTCGCATTCTTCGGCGTCCCGTATGGTGCACCAGTCCGGGCACCGCAACCGCGTCGTGGTGGATGTCGCCGGCTCGTCCCAAGACGGATCCATCATCGATCTGACGTCCGTCGGCATACAACGGGTTTCGGGCTCTGACGAGGATGAGCAGGGCATGGGAGACGGCGACGACTTTAGTCCCGTGAGCCCGCTTGTGTCCCATGCCCTACCCTACCTTGTCGGCAACCGGACCAACACTCTGGGGAGCGGAGCCGGCCGTTGGGCACGGCCACGGCGACTGGCCGAGCTCCGCTTAAATAACCCTACTTTGCATGTAATAATATGAATTTGAGGTATCCGGATTTGGATTGCATTATCTTGGGTGTGATTAGTCAGTATCCACCGACGCGTTCGGGCGTGTCCACAGGCGTTTTAGGGGCCGGATTTGCCCATCACGGCTGTGGATGCTCTTATGAACATGCAGAATGTCTCATAGATACGATAGATAGCTATGCTCCGCGCATGTTGGGTGTATCATATTAATAGTAGTGATGACGGCGGAACCCTCCAGAATGCTTTATTGCTCAAGCACCGTCTCTACTAATTTAGTACTCTTTTTATTCCTGTCTTTATCTTTCCGTTCGTAGTTGAGTAAAACACCCATTTTATTCCATTTCCCTAGCAACTTATAGAGTAGAATATTTTTAAACTACGATTTGAGTGCGTACGGAACTACGTCGGTGCCGACGTAGTTTTTTTTTTGAACATCAGTGCCGACATAATTGCGGGGTTAGTAGTGCCTTACAATTAGAAACAGACATAGTTGCGTGGTTAGTAGTGCCTTACAATTAGAAATAGAGGTAGTACTATACAGTGACATGACTATTACCTCAATGCAGCTATATACATTGAATCTTTTCCATCTTTCTTGCAGGTCTTGTAAATTAACAAGTCATGGTCATGGCAGGTGCTATGGCACTACGTATGTAACTGGGTTAACAAGTCAATGGTCGGCCCCCATGTCATGGATTTCTAACAAGGGTCCATGTTACATAACTTTTCTTCAACGCGGTATTATTATTAGATGGAAAAAAGGGGATGATCATAAACCCCTGAAATGTCAAAAGCATGGACCTCGAAAACGCACTGAGTTGATTATGTTGTCAAAAGTGAACCACATTTCTAACATGACTTCCAACAGCACAATCATCTGAGCTAGGATAAACCACGTGGGCCCTCCCTGACTTGTTCCCGACGCCAACACCTCTTATAAATCCAAAAAACCCCAGAACAGAACCTAGATCGGGAGTTCTGCTGCCGCAAGCCTCTGTAGCCACCAAAAACCAATCGGGACCCTGTTCCGGCACCCTGCCGGAGGAGGGAATCATCACCAGTGTCCATCTTCATCATCCCGGTGCTCTCCATGACGAGGAGGGAGTAGTTCACCCTCAGGGCTGAGGGTATGTACCAGTGGCTAAGTGTTTGATCTCTCTCTCTCTCTCTCTCGTGTTCTTGATTTGGCATGATCTTGATGTACCGCGAGCTTTGCTATTATAGTTGGATCTTATGATGTTTCTCCCCCTCCACCTTCTTGTAATGGATTGCGTTTTCCCTTTAAAGTTATCTTATCGGATTGAGTCTTTAAGGATTTGAGAACACATGATGTATGTCTTGCATGTGCTTATCTGTGGTGACAATGGGGTATTCATGTGATCTACTTGATGTATGTTTTGGTGATCAACTTGCGGGTTCTGTGACCTTGTGAACTTATGTATAGGGGTTGGCACACGTTTTCGTCTTGACTCTCTGGTAGAAACTTTGGGGCACTCTTTGAAGTTCTTTGTGTTGGTTTGAATAGATGAATCTGAGATCGTGTGATACATATCGTATAATCAAACCCGTGGATACTTGTGGTGACATTGGAGTATCTAGGTGACATTAGGGTTTTGGTTGATGTGTGTCTTAAGGTGTTATTTTAGTACGAACTCTAGGGCTGTTTGTGACACTTATAGGAATATCCCAATAGATCGATCAGAAAGAATAACTTTGAGGTGGTTGCGTACCCTACAATAATCTCTTCGTTTATTCTCCGCTATTAGTGACTTTGGAGTGACTCTTTGTTACACGTTGAGGGATTGTTATATGATCTAATTATGTTATCATTGTTGAGAGAACTTGCACTAGTGAAAGTATGAAGTCTAGGCCTTGTTTCCAAGCATTGCAATACCATTTTTGCTCACTTTTGCTACTAGTTACCTTACTTTTTTTATATTTTCAAATTACAAAAATCTATATCTACCTTCCATATTGCACTTGTATCACCATCTTTTCACCGAACTAGTGCACCTATACAATTTACCATTGTATTGGGTGTGTTGGGGACACAAGAGACTCTTTGTTATTTGGTTGCAGGGTTGTTTGAGAGAGACCATCTTCATCCTATGCCTCCCATAAATTGATAAAACTTAGGTCATCCACTTGAGGGAAATCGGCTACTGTCCTACAAAACTCTGCACTTAGAGGCCCAACAACGTCTACAAGAATAAAGTTGCGTAGTAGACATCATAGGACAAAATTGCCCAACAAAGATACAAATACATGGAAGCTTCTGAAGGCATTTTTTTTAAACTTGAGCATTGTTGGGATATGCTCAAAGAGTGCGAGAAGTGGAAGTTGATTGACAAAGAATCCCCACCGAATAGAGGTTCACTTACAAACATGGATGAAGATGAAGATGATGATGACGCAAGAAACTTGAACAAGCACGATGGTAACAAGAAGATAAAGAAGAAGATCAAGAGGGAACACGAGGCATCGAGCTTGCGGGAGAAAATAGATGCCATGGTGCAATCAAATGAGTTGATATTAGTGAAGACCTTGGAGGCAAAGAAAGAGTTGGCCGTGAAGAAGGCATGAGAGAAGCAAGAGAAGTGGCAATTGCTCAAGGACGAGGGGTTGCGCAAGGTGGCCATTGAGGAGAGAAGAGCACGCGCCGCCGAGAACAAAGCCATGTCCTAGTTTCTTGCGGAAGAGAATAGGATCATGACAATGAACCGCAATGACATGAACACGTCAGCAAAGAATGGCATGATATGGTAAGGAGAGACATATTGAAGAGGCGGATGCTTGCTTTGGCCGATGAGTGTTATAGTGCCGGCGATGGTTTCTCACCGGGATTAGAAACCAACATCGCCGATGCATTCAGCGCGCCCGCCGGTGCTTTCGGTGCTGGAGTTGGAACAAGTGCCGGCGGTGGATCTGGGGGCAGCGATGACCTCGATGGAGGTGGTGCGGAGTGAAGAGCGATGGACGTGGTCGTTTGCAAGTCCTTTTGCGTTTGTCCTACAAAACTATGATTTTATTTGTGCGCCACCTATGTTTTATTGTTTGAATCTGAACTCATTTATCGGAATTGATGTCAAATTCACTCAATTGGGGATTTTCGGTTTGCGGGTCCAAGCGGCGGCACCCGAACAGACCCCGTGCAGCCGACCTGTAAAAGAGCATCCACTGCGAATATCCTTTTTTCCGGGTCTGTTTGCGGGGTCTGACTCTGCCCTCGCCTGTGCCGGCCCGCAAAGCCGTTTTTTCGCGAACTGCAAACGCGTTTTGCGGGTTGGCTATATACGGGGTCTGCTAGAGATGCTCTTAGTAGTGCCTTACAATTAGAAACAGAGGTAGTACTATACAGTGACATGACTATTACCTCAATGCACCTATATACATTGAATCTTTTCCATCTTTCGTGCAGGTCTTGTAAATTAACAAGTCATGGTCATGGCAGGTGCTATTGCACTACGTATGTAACTGGCTTAAACAAGTCAATGTCCGGCCCCATGTCATGGATTTCTAACATGGGTCCCTGTTACATAACCTTTCTTCAACGTAGTTAGATGAAAAAAAGGGGATGATCGTGAACCCCTGAAATGTCAAAAGCAGGGACCTCGGAATCGTGCTAAGTTGATTATGTTGTCAAAAGTGGACCACATTTCTAACATAACTTTCAACAGCACAATCATCATGCGAGCTAGTAGGATAAACCATGTGCAGAAGTTGCGAGCCACATAATCTGGTATCGGTTTCCAGCCATGCATGAAAGGACAAAGATCTGAACATCGATCTTGCACCGTTGCAGTCAAGACGTCTTCACTCACTTTGTAATCAAGACAGGTGGTGAACCGGCCGTGCAGCCCTGGCCGGACAAGGCTCCGGCCCGGCTTTCTCAGTCCGGTCGAGACTCCCTTTGAACAAAGTTTTTTTTTCTGAACTGTCGGACAAAGTCCTTTGACGTAGTCACTGCGGGTCAGAGCATTTTATCTGGCCCGTCGAGGACTTGATTGGACGGCTCAACTCACGCGGAAAGCAAGCCCGGTCGCTTCCTTCAGTTAGCAATCTCTTTCAAGTTACTATTCAACTGTTCGCCCCTTTTATAATAACCCCACTTATTCAGAGTTTCAGGACGGATTCTCCATGTTCTACATGTCGCCATTCACTCGTTTTAGGGGGCGCGTACCGATTTCTCTTTCACACTCCTCCTTTTCTTTGTAGGGAATGTCTGTTTGCCGGAGGGGAGTGCAGAAAACCAGGAGGTGATGCCGATGCCATGCAGATGAGCGGTGGTTTGTCAACCACAACACATGTGCAGGTAGCAATCATGTCCCACGGCATGGAAGGCATCCCGCCTCACCTATCCTGTATAGGATCCCGTGTGCTCCCCCGAAATGCCGTAGTGGATACGTCGCCGACGGCGATAGACTGATAGGGTCACTGTAGGCATACATGGTCGACTGTTGGTCCAAATATACTCCCTCCAAACTTATGTTGATGTAAGGCTATGCGATTTTGAACTACCCAGAACACATATTAACTGGTGTTTATATACATGCACAAGAGTGATCATGTACATTTAATTGTCACCATAGACAAATAAATGTGTTAACGAATTAGCACTCGTACTACTACACGTTAGTTATCACTAAGTATGAGTTGTCTGCGTCTATACTCCGTTAAAAGAATGCTATGAGAAAACTCCAGCGTTGGAGTGGTTCAAGGCCACCAACACCTAGTGTTTTATAGAATTATACAGAAACCTTTTTTGATTGTTGAGGGAAGAGTTACACCAACCTAGATAGGCCCGATTATGTATGAAAAAGGTCCGCCTAATCTACGCTTTCTAAATGCCTAAGTCAGTTATGAAAAGTGCAACATGTACAAGCCTACTTTTTTGTTGAAATGAAATGCAATTTCAGAAATTGACTTGGACAGAAAAAAAACTCATATGGCCGGGAGTTTACCCAAGTGAAGTGTGCACACAAATAGATTTTTTACTGCAGGTGCGCATAAATAGATACGTAATCATAACCAGCGAATGTTCGTTGGGACGGATGGCAATTAGGAACATTTTTATGGCAATTTTAGTTGTTGCAAGGATGTCAAGTTTAGTTTGCGAGGACAACAATTTTCTAGCAAAAACAGAATTGCAACGGAGTTGCCAGCGCGTTAAATAAAGTTGTCATGCTCGCTAACACAAATTGTCATGAATAACATATGTAAATGCCATTGCACTCAGCGTATGTTCGCCGGCTATTGGGGTCAAATAGATAACCTGCAATGGAAATGGAACTTCTTTGCATCAAGGACTTCGTCATTTTCACTTAGTGTTGGAGAACGCAGTAATTTCAAAAAAATTCTTACGCACACGCAAGATCTATCATGGTGATGCATAACAACGAGAGGGGAAGAGTATTGTCCACATACCCTCGTCGACCGTAAGCGGAAGCGTTATGACAACGCGGTTGATGTAGTCGAACGTCTTCACGATCCGACCGATCCTAACACCGAAAGTACGGCACCTCCGCGATCTGCACACGTTCGGTTCGGTGACGTCCCACGAACTCTTGATCCAATTGAGTGTCGAGGGAGAGCTTCGTCAGCACGACGACGTGATGACGGTGATGATGAAGCTACCGGAATAGGGCTTCGCCTAAGCACTACAACGATATGACTGAGGTGGATTATGGTGGAGGGGGGCACCGCACACGGCTAAGACAATAGTCAACTTGTGTGTTTATGAGGTGCCCCCTCCCCCGTATATAAAGGAGTGGAGGAGGGGGGAGGGCCGACCCTCTATGGCGCGCCCTGGAGGAGTCCTACTCCCACCGGGAGTAGGACCCCCCCCCTTCCGTAGTTGGACTAGGAGAGGAAGGAAGGGGGAGGAAGGAAAGGGGGGGCACCCAATTCGGATTGGGCTTGGGAGGGGGCTCCTAGGCTCCCTAGTCCTCTCTCCCACTATGGCCCAATAAGGCCCATATACTTCCGGGGGTGGGGGGGGGGGTCCGGTAACCTCCGGGTACTCCGGTATATTCCCGATTTCGCTCGGAACCATTCCGATGTCCAAACATAGGCTTTCAATATATCGATCTTTATATCTCGACCATTTCGAGACTCTTCGTCATGCCCGTGATCACATCCGGGACTCTGAACTACCTTCGATACATCAAAACACATAAACTCATAATACCGATCGTCACCGAACGTTAAGCGTGTGGACCCTACGGGTTCGAGAACTATGTGGACATGACCGAGACTCATCTCCGGTCAATAACCAATAGCGAAACATGGATGCTCATATTGGTTCCTACATATTCTACGAAGATCTTTATCGGTCAAACCGCATAACAACATACGTTGTTCCCTTTGTCATCAGTATGTTACTTGCCCGAGATTCGATCGTCGGTATCATCATACCTAGTTCAATCTCGTTACCGGCAAGTCTCTTTACTCATTCCGTAATGCTACATCCCGTAACTAACTCATTAGTCACATTGCTTTCAAGGCTTATAGTGATGTGCATTACCGAGAGGGCCCAGAGATACCTCTCCGATACACGGAGTGACAAATCCTAATCTCGATCTATGCCAACTCAACAAACACCATCGGAGACACCTGTAGAGCATCTTTATGGTCACCCAGTTACATTCTGACGTTTGATAGCACACTAAGTGTTCCTCCGGTATTTGGGAGTTGCATAATCTCATAGTCATAGGAACATGTATAAGTTATGGAGAAAGCAATAGCAGTAAAGTAAGCGATCATCGTGCTAAGCTAACGGATGGGTCAAGTCAATCACATCATTCTCTAATGATGTGATCCCGTTCATCAAATGACAACTCTTTGTCCATGGCTAGGAAATTTAACCATCTTTGATCAACGAGCTGGTCAAGTAGAGGCATACTAGTGACACACTGTTTGTCTATATATTCACACATGTACTAAGTTTCCGGTTAATACAATTCTAGCATGAATAATAAACATTTATCATGATATAAGGAAATATAAATAACAACTTTATTATTGCCTCTAGGGCATATTTCCTTCAATCTCCCACTTGCACTAGAGTCAATAATCTAGATTACATTGTAATGATTCTAACACCCATGGAGTCTTGGTGCTGATCATGTTTTGCTCGTGAGAGAGGCTTAGTCAATGGGTCTGCAACATTCAGATCTGTATGTATCTTGCAAATCTCTATGTCTCCCTCCTTGACTTGATCACGGATGGAATTGAAGCGTCTCTTGATGTGCTTGGTTCTCTTGTGAAATCTGGATTCCTTTGCCAAGGCAATTGCACCAGTATTGTCACAAAAGATTTTCATTGGACCCGATGCACTAGGTATGACACCTAGATCGGATATGAACTCCTTCATCCAGACTCCTTCATTTGCTGCTTCCGAAGCAGCTATGTACTCCGCTTCACATGTAGATCCCGCCACGATGCTCTGCTTGGAACTGCACCAACTGACAACTCCACCATTTAATAAAAATAAGTATCCGATTAGTGACTTAGAGTCATCTGGATCAGTCTCAAAGCTTGCATCGACGTAACCGTTTACGACGAGCTCTTTGTCACCTCCATAAATGAGAAACATATCCTTAGTCCTTTTCAGGTATTTCAGGATGTTCTTGACCACTGTCCAGTGATCCACTCCTGGATTACTTTGATACCTCACTTATAAACTAATAGCAAGGCACACATTAGCTCTGGTACACAGCATTGCATACAAGATAGAACCTATGGCTGAAGCATAGGGAATGCCTTTCATTTTCTCTCTATCTTCTGCAATGGTCGGGCATTGAGTCTGACTCAACTTCACACCTTGTAACATAGGCAAGAACCCTTTCTTTGCTTGATCCATTTTGAACTTCTTCAAAACTTTATCAAGGTATGTGCTTTGTGAAAGTCCAATTAAGCGTCTTGATCTATCTCTATAGATCTTGATGCCCAATATATAAGCAGCTTCACCGAGGTCTTTCATTGAAAAATTCTTATTCAAGTATCCTTTTATGCTATTCAGAAATTCAGTATCATTTCCGATCAGCAATATGTCATCCACATATAATATCAAAAATGCTATAGAGCTCCCACTCACTTTCTTGTAAATACATGCTTCTCCAAAAGTCTGTATAAAACCATATGCTTTGATCACACTATCAAAGCGTATATTCCAACTACGAGAGGCTTGCACCAGTCCATAAATGTATCGCTAGAGCTTGCACACTTTGTTAGCACCTTTTGGATCGACAAAACCTTATGGTTTCATCATATACAACTCTTCTTTAAGATATCCATTAAGGAATGCAGTTTTGACACCCATTTGCCAAATTTCATAATCATAAAATGCGGCAATTGCTAACATGATTCGGACGAACTTAAGCATCGCTACGGGTGAGAAGGTCTCATCGTAGTCAACTCCTTGAACTTGTCGAAAACCTTTTGCAACAAGTCGAGCTTTGTAGACAGTAACATTACCATCAGCGTCAGTCTTCTTCTTGAAGATCCATTTATTCTATATGGCCTGCCGATCATCGGGCAAGTCAACCAAAGTCCACACTTTGTTCTCATACATGGACCCTTCTCAGATTTCATGGCCTCAAGCCATTTTGCGGAATCTGGGCTCATCATCTCTTCCTCATAGTTCGTAGGTTCGTCATGGTCAAGTAACATGACCTCCAGAACAGGATTACCGTACCACTCTGGTGCGGATCTTACTTTGGTTGACCTATGAGGTTCGGTAGCAACTTGATCAGAAGTTTCATGATCATCATCATTAGCTTCCTCACTAATTGGTGTAGGAATCACTGGAACTGATTTCTGTGATGAACTACTTTCCAATAAGGGAGTAGGTACAATTACCTCGTCAAGTTCTACTTTCCTCCCACTCACTTCTTTCGAGAGAAAATCCTTCTCTATAAAGGATCCATTCTTAGCAACGAATATCTTGCCTTCGGATCTGTGATAGAAGGTGTACCCAACAGTCTCTTTTGGGTATCCTATGAAGACACATTTCTCTGATTTGGGTTCGAGCTTATCAGGTTGAAGCTTTTTCACATAAGCATCGCAGCCCCAAAATTTAAGAAACGACAACTTGGGTTTCTTGCCAAACCATAGTTCATAAGGTGTCATCTCAACGGATTTTGATGGTGCCCTATTTAACGTGAATGCGGCCGTCTCCAAAGCATAACCCCAAAACGATAGCGGTAAATCAGTGAGAGACATCATAGATCGCACCATATCTAATAAAGTGCGGTTACGACGTTCGGACACACCATTATGCTGTGGTGTTCTAGGTGGCGTGAGTTGCGAAACTATTCCGCATTGTTTCAAATGAAGACCAAACTCATAACTCAAATATTCAGCTCCACGATTAGATCATAGAAACTTAATTTTCTTGTTACGATGATTTTCCACTTCACTCTGAAATTCTTTGAACTTTTCAAATGTTTCAGACTTATGTTTCATTAAGTAGATATACCCATATCTACTCAAATCATCTGTGAAGGTAAGAAAATAACGATACCCGCTGCGAGCATCAACACTCATCGGACCACAAACATCTGTATGTATTATTTCTAACAAGTCTGTTGCTCGCTCCATTGTTCCCGAGAACGGAGTTTTAGTCATCTTGCCCATGAGGCATGGTTCGCAAGCATCAAGTGATTCATAATCAAGTGATTCCAAAAGCCTATCAGCATGGAGTTTCTTCATGTGCTTTACACCAATATGACCTAAACGGCAGTGCCACAAATAAGTTGCACTATCATTATTAAACTTATATCTTTTGGCTTCAATACTATGAATATGTGTATCACTACTATCAAGATTTAGTAAAAACAGGCCACTCATCAAGGGTGCATGACCATAAAAGATATTATTCATATAAATAGAACAACCATTATTCTCTGATTTAAATGAATAACCGTCTCACATCAAACAAGACCCAGATATAATGTTCATGCTCAACCCTGGCACCAAATAACAATTATTTAGGTCTAATACTAATCCCGTAGGTAGATATAGAGGTAGCGTGCCGATGGCGATCACATTGACTTTGGAACCATTTCCCACGCGCATCGTCACCTCGTCCTTAGCCAATCTTCGCTTAATCCGTAGCCCCTGTTTCGAGTTGCAAATGTTAGCAACTGAACCAGTATCAAATACCTAGCCGCTACTGCGAGCATTGATACGTCTCCAACGTATCTATAATTTTTGATTGCTCCATGCTATATTATCTACTATTTTGGACTATATTGGGCTTTATTTTCCACTTTTATATTATCTTTGGGACTAACCTATTAACCGGAGGCCCAGCCCAGAATTGCTGTTTTTTTGCCTATTTCAGTGTTTCGAAGAAACAGAATACCAAACGGAGTCCAAACGGAATAAAATCTTCGGGAACGTGATTTTCTCACCGAACGTGATCCAGGAGACTTGGACCCTGCTCCAAGGAACAAAAGAGGCGGTCACGAGGGTGGGGGGCGCCCCCCTAGGGCGCGCCCCCTGCCTTGTGGGCCCCTCGTTGCTCCTCCGGCGTACTTCTTCCTCCTATATATACGCACGTACCCCCAAACGATCAGACGAGGAACCAAAAACCTAATTCCACCGCCGCAACTTTCTGTATCCACGAGATCCCATCTTGGGGCCTGTTCTGGAGCTCCACCGGAAGAGGGTCATCATCACGGAGGGCTTCTACATCATCCTAGCCTCTCCAATGAAGTGTGAGTAGTTTACCTCAGACCTTCGGGTCCATAGTTAGTAGCTAGATGGCTTCTTCTCTCTCTTTGAATCTCAATACAAAGTTCTCCCCCTCTCTTGTGGAGATCTATTCGATGTAATCTTCTTTTTGCGGTGTGTTTGTTGAGACCGATGAATTGTGGGTTTATGATCAAGTCTATCTATGAATAATATTTGAATCTTCTCTGAATTTTTTTATGTATGATTGGTTATCTTTGCAAGTCTCTTCGAATTATCCGTTTGGTTAGGCCAACTAGATTGGTAGTTCTTGCCATGGGAGAAGTGCTTAGCTTTGGGTTCGATCTTGCGGTGTCCTTACCTAGTGACAGAAGGGGCAGCAAGGCACATATTGTATCGTTGCCATCGAGGATAACAAGATGGGGTTTATTTCATATTGCATGAATTTATCTCTCTACATCCTGTCATCTTGCTTAAGGCGTTACTCTGTTTTTAACTTAATACTCTAGATGCATGCTGGATAGCGGTCGATGAGTGGAGTAATAGTAGTAGATGCAGAATCGTTTCGATCTACTTGTCATGGACATGATGCCCATATACATGATCATGCCTAGATATTCTCATAACTATGCTCAATTCTGTCAATTGCTCAACAGTAATTTGTTCACCCACCGTAGAATACTTATGCTCTTGAGAGAAGCCACTAGTGAAACCTATGGCCCCCGGGTCTATTCTCATCATATCAATCTCCATCACTTTAATCTTGCTTTGCTTTTTTACTTTGCCTTTACTTTTTACTTTGCATCTTTATACCAAAAATACCAAAAATATTATATCTATTAGATCTCACTCTCGTAAGGGACCCTAAAGGGATTGACAACCCCTAATCGCGTTGGTTGCGAGTAGCTATCGCTTTGTGCAGGTACGAGGGACTTGAGCGTGGGCTCCTACTGGATTGATACCTTGGTTCTCAAAAACTGAGGGAAATACTTACGCTACTTTGCTGCATCATCCCTTCCTCTTCGGGGAAAACCAATGCAAGCTCAAGACGTAGCAAGAAGGATTTCTGGCGCCGTTGCCGGGGAGTCTACACAAAAAGTCAACATACCAAGTACCCATCACAATCCCTATCTCTCGCATTACATTATTTGCAATTTGCCTCTCATTTTCCTCTCCCCCAATTCACCCTTGCCGTTTTATTCTCCCTCTCTCTCTATCCTCCCTCTCTATTTGCCTCTTTTTGCCCGTTTGTCTTTTGTTTGCTCGTGTGTTAGATTGCTTGCTTGTCGCGATGGCTCAAGATACTACTAAATTGTGTGACTTCACCAATACCAATAATAATGATTTCCTTAGCACTCCGATTGCTCCTCATACCGATGCTGAATCTTGTGAAATTAATACTGCTTTGTTGAATCTTGTTATGAAAGATCAATTCGCCGACCTTCCTAGTGAAGATGCCGCTACTCATCTGAATAGCTTCTTTGATTTATGTGATATGCAAAAGAAAAAATATGTCAATAATGATGTCGTTAAATTGAAGCTATTTCCTTTTTCGCTTAGAGATCGTGCTAAAGCTTGGTTTTCGTCTTTGCCTAAGAATAGTATTGATTCATGGAACAAGTGTAAAGATGCTTTTATCTCTAAGTATTTTCCTCCCGCTAAGATCATCTCTCTTAGAAATGATATATGAACTTTAAACAACTTGATCATGAACATGTTGCACAAGCTTGGGAGAGAATGAAATTAATGATACGTAATTGCCCTACTCATGGTTTGAATTTGTGGATGATCATACAATTTTTTTATGCCAGATTGAATTTTGCTTCTAGAAATCTTTTAGATTCGGCCGCGGGAGGCACTTTTATGGAAATCACTTTAGGAGATGCTACTAAACTCCTAGATAATATTATGGTTAATTATTCTCAATGGCATACTGAAAGATCTTCTAATATAAAAGTGCATGCGATAGAAGAAATTAATGTGTTGAGTGGAAAGATGGATGAACTTATGAAATTATTCGCTACTAAGAGTGTTTCTTCTGATCCTAATGATATGCCTTTGTCTACTTTGATTGAGAATAACAATGAATCTATGGATGTGAATTTTGTTGGTAGGAATAATTTTGGTAACAACGCTTATAGAGGGAATTTTAATCCTAGGCCATATCCTAGTAATCCTTCTAATAATTATGGTAATTCCTACAAAAACTCTTATGTAAATTATAATAATATGCCCTCTGAATTTGAGAATAGTTTTAAAGAGTTTATGAATTCACAAGAGAATTTTAATGCTTTGCTTGAGGAGAAATTGCTTAAAGTTGATGATTTGGCTAGAAACGTTGATAAAATTTCTCTTGAGGTTGATTCTTTAAAGCTTAAATATATTCATCCTAAACATGATATCAATGAGTCTCTCAAAGCCATGATAATTTCCATTGATGAGTGCAAGGAAAGAACTGCTAGGATGCGTGCTTCCAAAGATGCCTTTATTAAAGCGTGTTCCTCCAATTCCTATGAAAATCAAGATGAAGATCTAAAAGTTATTGATGTGTCCCCTATTAAATCTTTATTTTGCAATATTAATCTTGATGAAACTGAATATGATCTTCCTTTACCTAGAAGGCATTCTAAAAATTCGGAGTATTTAGATCTTAATGATGAAATTGATGAAAGTGGGATTGAAAGAAATAAAAATCTAGATGTTGCTAAACCCACTATATTGGATTTCAAGGAATTTAATTATGAAATTTGCTCTTTAATTGATTGTATTTCCTTGTTGCAATCCGTGCTAAATTCTCCACATGCTTATAGTCAAAATAAAGCCTTCACCGAACATATTGTTGATGCCTTGATGCAATCTTATGAAGAAAAACTTGAGTTGAAAGTTTCTATCCCTAGAAAACTCTATGATGAGTGGGAACCAACTATTAAAATTAAAATTAAAGATCATGAGTTTTATGCTTTATGTGATTTAGGTTCTAGTGTCTCTACTATTCCCAAGACATTGTGTGAGTTGCTAGATTTCCGTAATTTTGATGATTGCTCTCTAAACTTGCATCTTGCGGATTCCACTATTAAGAAACCTATGGGAAGGATTAATGATGTTCTTATTGTTGCAAATAGGAATTATGTGCCCGTAGATTTCATTGTTCTTGATATAGATTGCAATCCTTCTTGCCCTATTATTCTTGGTAGACCTTTCCTTAGAACGGTTGGTGCGATTATTGATATGAAGGAAGGGAATATTAGATTTCAATTTCCATTAAAAAGGGCATGGAACAATTTCTTAGAAAGAAAAGAAAATTGCCATATGAAACTATCATGAGAGCCACTTATGGATTGCCTACCAAAGATGGCAATACCTAGAT
The DNA here is from genome assembly GCF_003073215.2 of Triticum urartu. Classification (NCBI taxonomy): domain Eukaryota; kingdom Viridiplantae; phylum Streptophyta; class Magnoliopsida; order Poales; family Poaceae; genus Triticum; species Triticum urartu. Next base: position 208,748,969 of record NC_053023.1, on the reverse strand, counting down.
CTATCCTCGCTTTTATGCCTAGCTAGGGGCGTTAAACGACAGCGCTTGTTGGGAGGCAACCCAATTTTATTTTTATTCCTTGCTTTTTGCTCCTGCTTAGTAATAAATAAATTATTTAGCCTCTGTTTTGGTTGTGTTTTTTGTGTTTAATTAGTGTTTGTGCCAAGTAGAACCGTTGGGAAGACTTGGGGAAAGTCTTGTTGAACTTGCTGTAAAAAACAGAAACTTTAGCGCTCACAAGAATTGCTGTCATTTTTATTTGAAGAGTGCTATTTAGTTAATTTTTCTGAAGATGATTAATAGATAAATTACTCACGTCCAGCAATTTATTTTAGAATTTTTGGGGTTCCATATCTTGCTCTAGCTACAGATTACTACAGACTGTTCAGTTTTTGACAGATTCTGTTTTTCGTGTGTTGTTTGCTTATTTTGATGAATCTATGGCTAGTAAAATAGTTTATAATCCATTGAGAAGTTGGAATACAGTAGGTTTAACACCAATATAAATAAAGAATGAGTTCATTACAGTACCTTGAAGTGGTCTTTTGTTTTCTTTCGCTAACGGAGCTCACAAGTTTTCTATTTTGAGTTTTGTGTTGTGAAGTTTTCAAGTTTTGGGTGAATTCTTTTGATGGATCATGGAACAAGGAGTGGAAAGAGCCTAAGCTTGGGGATGCCCATGGCACCCCCAAGATAATCCAAGGACACCGAAAAGTCAAAGCTTGGGGATGCCCCAGAAGGCATCCCCTCTTTCGTCCACTTCCATCGGTAATTTACTTGGAGCTATATTTTTATTCAGCAACATGATATGTGTTTTGCTTGGAGCGTCTTGTATTATTTGTGTCTTTGTGTCTTAGTATGGCACAATCATCCTTGCTGAACACACCTTTTGAGAGAGCCATACATGAATTAAAAATTTGATAGAATACTCTATGTGCTTCACTTATATCTTTTGAGCGTAGTAGTTTTGCCCTATGTGCTTCACTTATATCTTTTGAGCTAGATAAATTTGCTCTATGTGCTTCACTTATATCTTTTGAGCGTTATAATTTTGCTCTATGTGCTTCACTTAGATCTTTTAGAGCACGGTGGTGGATTTGTTTTAAAGAAACTATTGATCTCTCATGCTTCACTTCAATTATTTTGAGAGTCTCTTAATAGCATGGTAATTTGCTTAATAATAATATGCTTGGTATTCAAGATTTGTGAAACTTTCTTTTGAGTGTGTTGAATACTAAGAAAATATTGAAGCATGATAATTGTTTTGAGATATGGAGGTGATAATATTAAAGTCATGCTAGTTGAGTAGTTGTGAATTTAAAGAATACTTGTGTTAGAGTTTGTGATTCTCGTAGCATGCACGTATGGTGAACCGTTATGTGATGAAGTCGGAGCATGATTTATTTATTGATTGTCTTCCTTATGAGTGGCGGTCGGGGACGAGCGATGGTCTTTTCCTACCAATCTATCCCCCTAGGAGCATGCGCGTAATACTTTGCTTTGATAACTTCTAGATTTTTGCAATAAGTATTTGAGTTCTTTATGACTAATGTTGAGTCCATGGATTATACGCACTCTTACCCTTCCACCTTTACTAGCCTCTCTAATACCACGCACCTTTCACCGGTATCATACACCTACCATATACCTTCCTCAAAACAGCCACCATACCTACCTATTATGGCATTTCCATAGCCATTCCGTGATATATTGCCATGCAACTTTCCACCATTCCGTTCATGACACATTCATCATTGTCATATTGCATATCCCGGTACACCGCCGGATGCATTCACATAGAGTCATATTTTGTTTGTGACGCCCCCAATTCAATCGTACACTAATCATACACGCAAACGTGTACGATCAAGATCAGGGACTCACAGGAAGATATCACAACACAACTCTACAAATAAAATAAGTCATACAAGCATCATATTACAAGCCAGGGGGCTCGAGGGCTCGAATACAAGAGCTCGATCCTAGACAAGTCAGCGGAAGCAACAATATCTGAGTACAGACATAAGTTAAACAAGTTTGCCTTAAGAAGGCTAGCACAAACTGGGATACAGATCGAAAGAGGCGCAGGCCTCCTGCCTGGGATCCTCCTAAACAACTCCTGGTCGTCGTCAGCGGGCAGCACGTAGTAGTAGGCACCTCCGGTGTAGTAGGAGTCGTCGTCGACGGTGGTGTCTGGCTCCTGGTCTCCAACATCTGGTTGCGAAAACCAGGTAGAAGGGATAGAGGGAAAGGAAGGAGAAAGCAACCGTGAGTACTCATCCAAAGTACTCGCAAGCAAGGAGCTACACTACATATGCATGGGTAAATGTGTAAAGGGCCATATCGGTGGACTGAACTGCAGGAAGCCAGAATAAGAGGGGGATAGCTAATCCTGTCGAAGACTACGCTCCTGGCCACCTCCATCTTGCAGCATGTAGAAGAGAGTAGACTGAAGTCCTCCAAGTAGCATCGCATAGCATAACCCTAACCGATGATCCTCCCCTTGTCGCCCTGTGAGAGAGCGATCACCGGTTGTATCTGGCACTTGGAAGGGTGTGTTTTATTAAGTATCCGGTTCTAGTTGTCATAAGGTCAAGGTACAACTCCAAGTCGTCCTGTTACCGAAGATCACGGCTATTCGAATAGATTAACTTCCCTGCAGGGGTGCACCACATAACCCAACACGCTCGATCCCATTTGGCCGGACACACTTTCCTGGGTCATGCCCGACCTCGGAAGATCAACATGTCGCAGCCCTACCTAGGCACAACAGAGAGGTCAGCACGCCGGTCTAAATCCTATGGCGCAGGGGTCTGGGCCCATCGCCCTTTGCACACCTGCACGTTGCGAACGCGGCCGGAAGCAGACCTAGCCTAGTAGGCGTTCCAGTCCAATCCGGCGCACGCCACTCAGTCGCCGACGTCACGAAGGCTTCGGCTGATACCACGACGTGGAGTGTCCATAACTGTCCTCGCGTAGATGGTTAGTGCGTATAAGCCAGTGGCCAGACTCAGATCAAATACCAAGATCTCGTTAAACGTGTTAAGTATCCGCGAACGCCGACCAGGGCCAGGCCCACCTCTCTCCTAGGTGGTCTCAACCTGCCCTGTCGCTCCGCCTCAAAGTAACAGTCGGGGGCCGTCGGGAACCCAGGCCCACCTCTACCGGGATGGAGCCACCTGCCCCTTCAGCCCCCATCTCCGAACAGTATCACAGGTAAGGTAACTGTGTAAAGTATATTGTATATGCCCGTGGTCACCTCCCGAAGTGATCACGGCCCAGTGGTATAGCATGGCAGACGGACAAGAGTGTAGGGCCACTGATGGAACACTAGCATCCTATACTAAGCAGTAGGATAGCAGGTAATGGTAACAACAGTATTAGCAAGGATAGGCTATGCATCAGGATAGGAATAACGGAAAGCAGTAACATGCTACACTACTCTAATGCAAGCAGTATAGAGAAGAGTAGGCGATATCTGGTGATCAAAGGGGGGGGCTTGCCTGGTTGCTGATACAAGAATGAGGGACCGTCAACGCCGTAGTCGACCGGGGCATCAGCGGCGTCGGTCTCGTAGTCTACCGGAAAGAAGTAACGGAGGGGGAACACAATAAATAACAGAGCAATCAAATCATAACATGACAAACGTGGTGCTAGAGGTGATCTAACGCAGGGATAGGTGATACCGGCGAAGGGGGGAAACATCCGGGAAAGTATTCCCGGTGTTTCGCGTTTTCGGACAGATGAACCGGAGGGGAAAGTTGCGTGTTTGCTATGCTAGGGATGTGTAGCGGACGAACGGGCTGCGTATCCGGATTCGTCTCGTCGTTCTGAGCAACTTTCATGTACAAAGTTTTTCGATCCGAGCTACGGTTTATTTTAAAATGATTTTCTAAAGTTTTATTAATTTTTGGAATTAATTATTTAATTCAACATTATCCAGAATAGTAAAAGATGACGTCAGCATGACATCATGCTAACATCAGCAGTCAACTGAGCAGTTGACTCGGTCAACTATGTGTGGGTCCCGCATGTCATTGATTGTTTAGCCTAATTAGTGTTTAACTAATCTAATTACTGTTTAATTAAACTAATTAGTTAATTAGGTTAATCTAATTATGATTAATTAGCTTAATTAATTCCTTAATTAATTAATTAATTTAATTATTATTGTTTATTTAATTATTGTTTATTATTATTATTATTATTTTAATTCCTTTTTTTTATTAAAACATTCTGGGGGCAGGGCCCCACATGTCATAGGCCTGGGGAGGCCTTAGCGGGCACGCGGTTATCGGGCATAGCCCGCACAGTTGCTGCGGGCATGACCGCAGCCCGAGCAACGACCAAGGCGAGGGGACGGCACGGCGCGGTTGCTCGCCGGAGGGGGACGGCGGTGGGATGGCAGCGGCGGGCACGGGCCAACACGCAGTGGCAGGCGGGGACGGGAGGCAAGCGGGGAAGGGCGCGCAGGCGAGCGCGAGGCCACAGCGCGGGGTGGCAGAGGCGAGGCCAAGAGGGTGCGGGCCGGCGCGGGGGCACGCGCAAGCACGGCCAGGGCGCGGCCGCATCGGGTCAGAGGACGCGCGAGCGGTGCGGCGGGCAAGCAGGGGAGCAAGACCACGGACGGGGCGGGCAGGCAGCCGCGGCGAGCATGCGTCGGGCGCGGCCGGGTCGCGCGGTGCACGCGACGGAGTGCGGGACAGAGAGGAGGGGAGGGGCGAGGCGGAGCTCACATCGAGGAGCAGGGACGGGGGAGTGGGAGTCGTGGAGGAGGACGGGGACAACGGCGTCGGAGTGGATGCAGGCTGTCGAGGGAGGAAGACGGGGTCGGGGAGGCGACGGGAGACATGGGGTGTCGACGGCCCAGTCCAGATCCACGCAGGACGGCGGCTTTGAGGAGGATGGCGCTGGCGACGGCGGGGCAGAACCGGGCGGCACCGAGGGCAGAGGCGCCATGGTGCGCGACGGCAGCGGGGGGGTGTCGAGTGGCGTCGGGGCGCCTTTTCCCTCGATCCAGACCGGGGCGAGCGGGGTGGGGCGAGTGGGGGGTCTCGTCCCCGTTCCAGATTGGATCGTGGGAAGGAGGCGAGGGGGAGTGGTGGTGGATCGGGCTAGGGTTTCCGGTTGCGAGGGGATAAGGGAGTGAATGGGGGGGCGGGCCAAGTGGGCCGGATGGGCGGCCTGGCTAGCCCCGTGGCCAGCTGGGCCGAGGCCCAGCGAGGGGTGGGGCTTTTATTTTTCTTTTGTTGTTGTTTTCTCATTTTCTTTCTGTTTTATTTTAGTTGCACTATATTTTTGGTTTAGTAAAATATGAAAATAGCTCCAAAAATAGTGTGTCAAAATAATCCACTGTTCTAAGAAGTTTTACCTCAGAATAAAAATAGTTTAGTATTTGGTAAAATATATTAGGAGCATAACTAATTGTTTTGATGTTGTTTTAATCACTTTAGGGTATTTAAATATTTTATAAAGATGTTTTTACTCCACCAATAATATCCATGATTTATTTGCCACATTAAGAACATTTTAGTTTTGACTTTTGAAAACTTTAATTTTTTGACTTGATTTTAAATTTGAATTCGAACCATTTTTGAACCATCGCGAGATTAGTAACAGTAACCGAGGTGATGTGGCATCATTAGCGTGGAATTACTGTAGCCTAATTATCCGTGCGTCACATTGTTCTAAGTATCGAGTTGTAATTGTTGAGTTATAAGAAAAATAAAAGTGTGATAATCATCATTATTAGAGCATTGTCCCAGTGAGGAAAGAATGATGGATATCTATTGATGGGCATCTCCATAGCCCGTTGATACGCCTAGTCGATGTGAGACCATCTTCTCCTTTTTGTCTTCTCCACAACCACCATTCTATTCCACCTATAGTGCTATATCCATGGCTCACGCTCATGTATTGCGTGAAGATTGAAAAAGTTTTGAAAAAGTTAGAGTATGAAACAATTGCTTGGCTTGTCATCGGGGTTGTGCATGATTTAAATACTTTGTGTGGTGAAGATGGAGCATAGCCAGACTATATGATTTTGTAGGGATAACTTTCTTTGGCCATGTTATTTTGAGAAGACATAATTGCTTTGTTAGTATGCTTGAAGTATTATTATTTTTATGTCAATATAAACTTTTGTCTTGAATCTTTCTAATCGGAATATTCATACCACAATTAAGAAGATTTGCATTGAAATTATGTCAAGTAGCACTCCGCATCAAAAATTCTCTTTTTATCATTTACCTACTCGAGGACAAGCAGGAATTATGCTTGGGGATGCCTGATACGTCTCCAACATATCTATAATTTTTGATTGCTCCATGCTATATTATCTACTGTTTTGGACTATATTGGGCTTTATTTTCCACTTTTATATTATTTTTGGGACTAACCTATTAACCGGAGGCCCAGCCTAGAATTGCTGTTTTTTTACCTATTTCAGTGTTTCGAAGAAATGGAATATCAAACGGAGTCCAAACGGAATAAAATCTTCAGGAACATGATTTTCTCACCGAACGTGATCCAGGAGACTTGGACCCTGCTCCAAAGAACAAAAGAGGCAGCCACGAGGGTGGGGGGCGCGCCCCCTGCCTCGTGGGCCCCTCGTTGCTCCTCCGGCGTACTTCTTCCTCCTATATATACACACATACCCCCAAACGATCAGACGAGGAGCCAAAACCCTAATTCCACCGCCGCAAATTTCTGTATCCACGAGATCCCATCTTGGGGCCTGTTCCGGAGCTCCGCCGGAAGAGGGCCGTCATCATGGAGGGCTTCTACATCATCCTAACCTCTCCGATGAAGTGTGAGTAGTTTACCTCAGACCTTCGGGTCCATAGTTAGTAGCTAGATGGCTTCTTCTCTCTCTTTGAATCTCAATACAAAGTTCTCCCCCTCTCTTGTGGAGATCTATTCGATGTAATCTTCTTTTTGCGGTGTGTTTGTTGAGACTGATGAATTGTGGGTTTATGATCAAGTCTATCTATGAATAATATTTGAATCTTCTCTGAATTCTTTTATGTATGATTGGTTATCTTTGCAAGTCTCTTCGAATTATCCATTTGGTTTGGCCAACTAGATTGGTAGTTCTTTCCATGGGAGAAGTGCTTAGCTTTGGGTTCGATCTTGCGGTGTCCTTACCTAGTGACAGAAGGGGCAACAAGGCACGTATTGTATCATTGCCATCGAGGATAACAAGATGGGGTTTATTTCATATTGCATGAATTTATCTCTCTACATCATGTCATCTTGCTTAAGGCGTTACTCTGATTTTAACTTAATACTCTAGATGCATGCTGGATATAGGTCGATGAGTGGAGTAATAGTAGTAGATGCAGAATCGTTTCAATCTACTTGTCACGGACGTGATGCCTATATACATGATCATGCCTAGATATTCTCATAACTATGCTCAATTCTGTCAATTGCTCAACAGTAATTTGTTCACCCACCGTAGAATACTTATGCTCTTGAGAGAAGCCACTAGTGAAACCTATGCCCCTCGGGTCTATTCTCATCATATCAATCTCCATCACTTTAATCTTGTTTGCTTTTTTACTTTGCCTTTACTTTTTACTTTGCATCTTTATACCAAAAATATTATATCTATCAGATCTCACTCTCGTAAGTGACCCTGTAACGTCCCAAAATTCTAAATTTTGGAATGTTATAATAAATAGATAGATTTGATTGATTGTTTGATTGATTGTCTGAAAGTGAGTGAATTCGAAACTTTTTGAAAGTTAAATGAGAGGGAATAAAAGGACTTTCCCAAACTTTCATATTTGCTTTCTGATCTCCATGAATTCAAATTATTTTCAAATACAAAACCCTTGAGCGAAGATGATATGACTTCTTCCATTTAAAAAAATTAAATGAAAGGGTATTTGAAAATAATTGAATTTCATTTGGAAATATTTCAATTCATAAACTTCATGCAGCTCAATGATTTTCATGAGAGAAGATAAAATGACTTCTTCAAATTATATGAAATATGAGTTGGGAGTTCAAAGAATTAAATTCAAAGCTCTTTTGAATTTATTTTCAATTTGGAATGTTATACATTAGATCATCATGCATATCTTATTTTCTTGCATTTTGGTCGATCCTAGAAATTTCACGCAACTCAAGGACCTTCGGAGAGAGTTGGAGATTTCATTATTTTCATATTTGAGAGTTTTCTCGAATTTGAAAAAGAGGATCATTTGATTTATTTATTTCATCTTCAATAATTTTTCCGTTATCAAAAATATAAGAGAGGGAATAATATGACTTTCCCAAAATATAGGAAAAATGAAGATTTAATAAATAGATCAAATTTCGTTTTCCGGTGTTTGTTTGTTTTTCTTGGATAGGGAAAAATGCGCGTTTTCGAAAATTGCTTTTAGGTCCGGAGAAAAGTTCATTTTGTTCGGCTCATTTTTAGGAGTCGGAGAAAATTTACTTTAGATATTTTGGAGCTCATTTAGATTTTCTTTTCTGTGTTTTTCTGCGCGTGAAACTTTTTTAAAAAAAAAGGGAGCCAGGCCAGCCGGGCCAAGGCCCAAGCCAGGAACCCGGCGGCCGCCCCAGTTCCCCAGCCGCGCGCGCAAGCGCCAGGCGCCTACACAGCAAAATGCGATGGTGGTGGATAGGGCAGTGGGGGGGGGGGGGGGGGGGGGGGGGGGGGGGGTGGGGGGGGGGGGGGGGGTGGGGGGGGGGGGGGGGGGGGGGGGGGGGGGGGGGGGGGGGGGGGGGGGGGGGGGGGGGGGGGGGGGGGGGGGGGGGGGGGGGGGGGGCGGGGGGGGGGGGGGGGGGGGGGGGGGGGGGGGGGGGGGGGGGGGGGGGGGGGGGGGGGGGGGGGGGGGGGGGGGAGGGGGGGGGGGGGGGGGGGGGGGGGGGGGGGGGGGGGGGGGGGGGGGGGGGGGGGGGGGGGGGGGGGGGGGGGGGGGGGGGGGGGGGGGGGGGGGGGGGGGGGGGGGGGGGGGGGGGGGGGGGGGGGGGGGGGGGGGGGGGGGGGGGGGGGGGGGGGGGGGGGGGGGGGGGGGGGGGGGGGGGGGGGGGGGGGGGGGGGGGGGGGGGGGGGGGGGGGGGGGGGGGGGGGGGGGGGGGGGGGGGGGGGGGGGGGGGGGGGGGGGGGGGGGGGGGGGGGGGGGGGGGGGGGGGGGGGGGGGGGGGGGGGGGGAGGGGGGGGGGGGGGGGGGGGGGGGGGGGGGGGGGGGGGGGGGGGGGGGGGGGGGGGGGGGGGGGGGGGGGGGGGGGGGGGGGGGGGGGGGGGGGGGGGGGGGGGGGGGGGGGGGGGGGGGGGGGGGGGGGGGGGGGGGGGGGGGGGGGGGGGGGGGGGGGGGGGGGGGGGGGGGGGGGGGGGGGGGGGGGGGGGGGGGGGGGGGGGGGGGGGGGGGGGGGGGGGGGGGGGGGGGGGGGGGGGGGGGGGGGGGGGGGGGGGGGGGGGGGGGGGGGGGGGGGGGGGGGGGGGGGGGCGGGGGGGGGGGGGGGGGGGGGGGGGGGGGGGGGGGGGGGCAGGGCGTTCTGTCTCTTAGCGGATCCTTTTAGGATTCTAGGCTAGTTTCTTCCTTTGTTTCGTTTTTCTTGACTCTTTTCCTACTTCTATTTCTTGTCCCCTACCCCAAGTAATCTCTCCCCTCTCCTATATAAATACCCCCATAGACCCCCCCTCTCCTCACACCAAAGACCCAAACCCCCTCTCCTCCCCAAGCCGCGCCCCACCCCGCGCCCCTCACCCCGCCGCCGCCCCTTGCCGCGCCGCCGCCCTACGCCACGCCACCGTTCGCCCCGCCTCGCCGGAGGTAGCCCCGCGCCTCTCTTTTTCTTCCCCGCGGTTCGGTTCTTTTAAAAGAAACCGTTCCGGTTTTCTTTTCCGGTTTTTCTCTCCGATTCTTCGTTTCGGTTTCTTTTCCGAAACCCTAGATCGGTTTTCCGTTTTCTTTTTCGGTTTCTTTTCCGAAAACCCTAGATCGGTTTTCTTCTTCTTTCGTCTTCAACGAACGTGATCACCGATTATCCCCGGTTAACGAACGTCCGTTCGTTTAACCGTTCTTATTTTTCTTTTTGTCGGATTTATTCCGCGGTCGCGATCTCAGATCCGATCTTCTTTCTAGTCTTTCTTCTCGCCCGTTTATCGGAATCAGGTGATTCAAGCGCCTGGAGTTTCGTCTCGAAACCGCCGTTCCGTCTAATCAACTTGAACAAGTTTTTGCTATGGTAAAATTTGACCTAGATTCAACTTGCTAGAACCGAGTTGTTTTCTTCCGCCGTTGTTTTTCCGTTTCTTTGTTCGGTTCTTTCTCTCCTTGCAACCGGAGTTCTTAAGTTGAACTTTCTGGTACGTTCTCTCGTTCGAGTTTTACTTGTGCTTTAGATGAGTACTTATTGTCTGGTTACTATTGCTTGCTTACGATAGATTGACCGGAGTGTGACGAGTAGATCTATCAAGAGTTTTTGAGTACGAATCATCTTCATCAACCTTGCAGGCAAGTTCACACTTTGATCATACCTTTTCTACAACCCAGTTTTATTGCATTAGATCAATCCTCACACATTGCATGATTAGGATCTAATTAATCTGTGGGATGGGAAGTACATGAGGTACTACCTTTTACCTGTTTATTATGAAACCTTTGGGAGTTACTTCTACGTTTGCTATTTATGCCATGCTATGCTAGTAGACGTGGCTTGGGTGAGTGATATCCATGACAGATGTGAGTTGATAATTTCAATGGTTTATCTAAGGTGGCAACTTAAACACACATCTGGGTGGATTGAGGCACCTGATGTCTATCAGGACTTGCCTGGTTTGTTTTGGACCGCCACCCAGGCTCAAAGGGATCATAAGATAATTCATGCTAGAAACTTACGTGTGCAGCCACATGCTACTATGGGCTCTGGCATAGTTGATAAGTTGTGCGAACTCTTACGGGGTGGACTAGCAGATGTAGGGGTTGTAGGTGGTACGGTCTACCCCACATGTAAGGTGCTAGCGCTTCTGAAAGACTATGTCTCGGTCATCCGTTTCTCAAACACCATGTAGTGCGAGAAAACAAACGGAGGCGATCGAGTCATGTGGGGAAAAGTGCGCAAACCTCTGCAGAGTGTACAAACTAATCATGATTAGCCGTGTCCCCGGTTATGGACAACTTGAGTATCTAGTACTTGAATATCATGTGAAATCTCATCATGTTACTTCTAATTAATGTGTTGGGTTTTAATTATTTTTAATTGGGATTGAGGATGCTGTCAACCATTCTCGATGTTCAACAACCACCATGATAGTTAAATAAATTTATTCCTTTGCAGTAGGGAAAAATTGGCTTTTCGCAAAAACCTTATAACCATAGAGCTTTTCCACCAGCCATATATGCATATAGTGATAGCCATTGTTCATCATTTTCTCTATGGTGTGAATTTGCCAGTACATTCAATGTACTGACCCGTTTCGGGCTGCAACGTCTCATGTTGCAGGATTATCTTACGACGAGTAAGTGATACGTTAGGGTTACGATTTCTACACTCAACTTTGCCGTTGGTGTTGATGGGAATCCACAACCTTGTTGCTTCCGCTATTTGGATTGAGGTAATAGTATTTACGTTACTTTATACATGTGATTTACCTCTGTTATAAATCCTTCGAGTACTGTGTGTGTCAGCATACTGATCCAGGGATGACACATAAGCACAGAGACTTGATCCATTCGGGTCGGGTCGCTACAAGATGGTATCAGAGCACATGTTGACTGTAGGACATGACCCTAGAAACTAGCAAGCCCATAGCAAAGATTTTTCTCTACAACTTTCCCTTTCAAGAAGATCTTTTACCTCTCTTCTCTTCTGAGCTTATTCAAAAATTTCTTTTTTAGTGAGACCATATCCCTTTTCCCCTTTTGACCACACAAAGATTCGACTGATGAGACCACTCCAAGATGTACAAGATATCGGACAACCGAGACCATTCGGAATGAAGAGGATTTTACCATACATTATGATAATGGAAACTACAACGGCTGAAGACCGAAGACAAGTAGAATTTGAAGGCTCTGAAGAATCCCCAGATTTGTATGACCTAGGACTGCTACCCTTATGGAACTTGGCAGACTATGGAAGTTGTCAATACCCGAGATCAAGGTGTGTTGGAGAAAGACCGGAGCATGTAGAGTTAAGAACTCAAGGATTTGTCAAGGAAAACCCTAAGGCAGGAGATATCAACTATGGAGAGATAGCTCATGGAAATGACAAGAGAACAACCACGGCTATCCATGAGGTTATCGCCCGCATATGCTATTGTCACCGTGCTGAGTTAAGCATGCATATGCATGGAAGGATTAAATGGTAGAAGGCTGATGGAGCACTATCAGCAAGATGAAGTTTTAACCTTAGCCGGTGTATCACCAGGATCTGGAGTAGTACATCAAGAAGTTTAAAATGGAGCTCCAGGAAGTCGTATTAGACAAGGAAGTATTTCATGAGGAACTCAGGATCCTGAAGATGAGAGTAGCCAAGCTGGAGGAGCTACAACCTCGAGATACCGGAGAACTGTTAGGAACTGAAGGACAGTATGACCATGGTTCATGTGAAGGATGTTGAAACCAGAAGTTTGAAATGCAACTCCGGAATATTAAAGGACGTCATGAGAGACTTCGCGACAATAGAGTTGATTTGGCAAAAGAAATTGAGAAGGACAAACACGATCGGAAGAAGCCATTGGAGGCATGAACAAGGCTTGAAGAATTTGGAGACGTTGAAGATTTATTGACCTTAGAAGACCAAACCCCTGTTATATACCTACATTAGATGCGATGTTTGTGAGCTGTCATTTCTTTGATGTTTTTACGATAGCCACAACAAAAATCTATCTTTTCAAAACTTTTGTTTGTATTGTGTGCACTCCTCTCTCTCCCTCTCTCTTATCTCACCCCAAACCCATGGACCCAATAGATAATGAATGGAGATGAGCTTGTATTTTCTGGACCGATGAGTCAATTGGAGACAGACCGATGGATTCAGAACATGGAGGATCATATGGAGAACAACCCTATAGTCGGAAAGGATATGGCCCAGCATGCTCTTCAATGTTTTGAAAGAGGTGCTGCTACTTGGTGGAGGATGTACCAAACCATCAATGGATGGCAAGGAGTAACCACTTGGAAAGAATTTAAGTTGACTTTGCTAAAGTCTCAGTTTGTGTCCCAGAAGTTGAAGCCTTATGGAAAAGACATGAAGAAACCTTGTGCATGCAAGATTTGTGGAGAAATCGGACACAACCATAAAGAACACAAGGATGAATGCCCTAATTGTGAAGGAAGTCACCCAGCTGAAGAATGCCCAACTAGGCAGATCACTTGTTTCTTGTGTGAAGGGACTACCCACTATCCTGCTCAGTGTCACATTTACCCCATGGTACAAAGAACCATCCAGCAGAAGGAAGAAGCAATGAAAGGAGGTCTTATGGAAAGTTTAGAAGAACCCGTGATGAAGGAAGATGTGGAGGACACACCCAAAGAAGAGCCAATTAAACCCTGCACCAAGACATGCTATTCATGTGGAGAAGAAGGACACATCTCCCAGAATTGTATGAATGGGGATCTAGTAGAGTTCCCGGCTGAGGAAGTAGAGTATGACCCACAGGAAATAGAAGCCCTGATTGGAATGGAAAAGTCTAGAAAGAGAAGTAGATTGGATTCCAGGAAGGATCTGAGTCATGTCACCTGTTATGGGTGCAAGGAGTCAGGGCACTACCTCAACAAATGCCCAAAAAGGAAACCTCGATACTTGTCAGAAGTAATATGTTTTCGTTGTAATGAAGCAGGGCACTTTGGCAGAGATTGTCCGAAGGAGAAGGAGACTTGTGATAAGTAGTTGAGTTTGTAACAGAAGAAATATAGTCGTAGTAGTGAGGACATTTTCCTTTATATTGAGGTGTTGAGTTGAGGCATGTAATGGAAAAACAGGAGATTGTAATAATTTGAGAATCAATAAAGTTAGCAGTGTTGGTACTGATTTGGATTTTATGAGTTACTCTAGGAAGAAGGATTTTGACCATTTTTTGGATATGAGAAATAAGGTCTATGGAAGATTTGTGCATTTAGGGGTGGTAGTACCCTGTAAGAACCGTTGACCCCTCGAAAAGATAAGGATACTCCACTGAGTGGATTTCGGACAAAATGAATACGAGTTTTGTCTCGATATGTGTGATACCCAAGAGTATGTGGGATGAAGTTGGAGACCGACAGTTGTTTGGACCAAAGGTGATCAAAGGAGTCAGAAGAGAATGTTAAGTCGATTCGAGATAGACTGAAGGTAGCTCGGTCCAGGCAGAAGAGTTATGTAGACCCAAAAACTCAAGGAGGTAGTCTATGAAATTGGAGATAGAGCATGTCTTCATGTGTTCCCTCTGCGAGGAGTTAAACGAATTGGAGTTAAGGTAAAAGTTAGCCCCAAGATTTGTAGGACCATACCGAGTTTTGGAGCGTATGAGAGAAGTGGCCTACAAGTTTGAGTTACCCAAAGGACTGTCAGGAGTTCAAGATGTGTTTCACGGTTCCCAGTTGAAGAAGTGCCATGCATAGATGGCCAATACTCCCCTGTAAGGACGCCTGACCGCGGAAAGGATAATGATGTTCCACGAAGTAGAGTATGGACTTCATAAGTATAAGTTTTTATCTCGGTATCAGGGATATTCCATGAGGATGAAGAGATGAATTACTATTGGATATAAAGGAGGTATGATGTTGGAAATATGGATCAATGGAAAACTCCATGATGAGTCTGAGTAAACATGTCCTAGTTTGGAGCCAATATAAGGAAGGAAGACAATACAATTGGATGGATTTAAGAATACTAGGAAGTTGGAAGTTGGAACAATGATCAGTTGCCCGATGATAAGTTCAAGGACTACAAGTGATGAGATGTGCCATAACCCACAGGCCCTAGGACCTGCCAAGAAGCAACCACATTCTTGCTGAAGGAAAAACCCTGGAAGTGGATATACCTTTGTCGACAGACGATTTTATAGTAGTTTTCGCAAAACCTGAGAGTTGTGAAGGAACGATAGATGGTTGTTTGGCTTGCAGAATCTATGGATTTATCTGAACTTGGTTCGTCGACAAGAGAAATTCTGCTATGCTTGTAAGGATGACCGAGTGTTAGAATGCGAGATTCGCTAAACCATATACAGGGTAATGATTTGGGTGCGGGATGGATTGATCACCATACCGACTTACTCTTATTGTTCGCCTTGCTATATGGAATGGTAAATCTGAGTGACTTACCTATAGTAGAGAGACGACGATGAAAACCTTGTTTAAACCTTAGAATGGTATAGCAATTTTTTTCCTTGTACACGGCAGCTTTGCCAACCGTAGGTTATACGGTGAGGTTCAACCCAGACCCATTTCCTGCAGGAGAAACCATAAATTGTTGACCACCATGAGATATCGATAGTGGTTTAGTTTGGCGCCGGACCCGTCAGCTAAGAAGACCCAATCTCGGAATAACCTTACCAAGAGGAAAGGACAGAAGAATTGAGGAAAAGGTTATGCCACTACCGGAAGAGCTTAGAGAAGGAATTTTCTCGAGGATCTGAGAAGACCGACACTGTCAAGAATAAGGATGGAGTATATGAGTTTTGACAGAACCGTAACCATGCTTCTAAAGGTGGTAGCACCCCAGACCCCGGTGATGATTGATGGAATTTGAGGAGACCCCCAAACCCTAACCTTTTTCTTGCTAGCCTCTCCGAATCTCGAGGACGAGATTCATTTTAAGGGTGGTAGGTTTGTAACATCCCAAAATTCTAAATTTTGGAATGTTATAATAAATAGATAGATTTGATTGATTGTTTGATTGATTGTCTGAAAGTGAGTGAATTCGAAACTTTTTGAAAGTTAAATGAGAGGGAATAAAAGGACTTTCCCAAACTTTCATATTTGCTTTCTGATCTCCATGAATTCAAATTATTTTCAAATACAAAACCCTTGAGCGAAGATGATATGACTTCTTCCATTTAAAAAAATTAAATGAAAGGGTATTTGAAAATAATTGAATTTCATTTGGAAATATTTCAATTCATAAACTTCATGCAGCTCAATGATTTTCATGAGAGAAGATAAAATGACTTCTTCAAATTATATGAAATATGAGTTGGGAGTTCAAAGAATTAAATTCAAAGCTCTTTTGAATTTATTTTCAATTTGGAATGTTATACGTTAGATCATCATGCATATCTTATTTTCTTGCATTTTGGTCGATCCTAGAAATTTCACGCAACTCAAGGACCTTCGGAGAGAGTTGGAGATTTCGTTATTTTCATATTTGAGAGTTTTCTCGAATTTGAAAAAGAGGATCATTTGATTTATTTATTTCATCTTCAATAATTTTTCCGTTATCAAAAATATAAGAGAGGGAATAATATGACTTTCCCAAAATATAGGAAAAATGAAGATTTAATAAATAGATCAAATTTCGTTTTCCGGTGTTTGTTTGTTTTTCTTTGGATAGGGAAAAATGCGCGTTTTCGAAAATTGCTTTTTAGGTCCGGAGAAAATTTCATTTTGTTCGGCTCATTTTTAGGAGTCGGAGAAAATTTACTTTAGAAATTTTGGAGCTCATTTAGATTTTCTTTTCTGTGTTTTTCTGCGCGCGATACCGTTTTAAAAAAAAAGGGAGCCAGGCCAGCCGGGCCAAGGCCCAAGCCAGCCGGCCGGCCGCCCCAGCCTCCCAGCCGCGCGCGGAGCGCCAGGCGCAGGAGCGCAGGCCGCCGCCTCGCCTCTTGCTTCTAGCCGGATCCTTTTAGGATTCTAGGCTAGTTTCTTTCCTTTGTTTCGTTTTCTTCTAGGACTCTTTTTCCTACTTTATTTTCTTGTCCCCTACCCCAAGTAAACCCCCCCTCTCACCTATATAAATACCCCCATAGACCCCCCCTCTCCTCACACCAAAGACCCAAACCCCCTCTCCTCCCCAAGCCACGCCCCACCCCGCGCCGCCGCACCTTGCCCGCGCCGCCACCCTACGCCACGCCACCGTTCGCCCCGCCTCGCCGGAGGTAGCCCCGTGCCTCTCTTTTTCTTCCCCGCGGTTCGGTTCTTTTAAAAGAAACCGTTCTGATTTTCTTTTCCGGGTTTTCTCTCCGATTCTTCGTTTTGGTTTCTTTTCCGAAACCCTAGATCGGTTTGCCGTTTTCTTTTTCGGTTTCTTTTCCGAAAACCCTAGATCGGTTTTCGTTCTTCTTTCGGACCGTTCGTCTCAACAAACGTGATCACCGATTATTCCCGGTTAACAACGCCCGTTCGTTTAACCGTTCGTCTTTTTCTTTTCGTCGGATTTATTCCGCGATCGCGATCTCAGATCCGATCTTCGTTCTAGTTTTTCTTCTCGCCCGTTTATCGGAATCAGGTGTTTCAAGCACCTGGAGTTTCATCTCGAAACCGCCGTTCCGTCTAATCAACTTGAACAAGTTTTGTTATGGTAAAATTTGACCTAGTTTCAACTTGCTAGAACCGAGTTGTTTTCTTCCGCCGTTTGTTTTCCGTTTCTTTGTTCGGTTCGTTCTTTCTTTGCAACCGGAGTTCTTAAGTTGAACTATCTGGTTTGTTCTTTCATTCGAGTTTTGCCTGTGCATTAGATGAGTACTTATTGTGTGGTTACTATTGTTTGCTTACGATAGATTGACCGGAGTGTGACGAGTAGATCTATCAAGAGTTTTGAGTGCGAATCATCTTCATTGCAGGCAAGTTCACACTTTGATCATACCTTTTCTACAACCCAGTTTTATTGCATTAGATCAACCCTCTCACATTGCATGATTAGGATCTAATTAAATTGTGGGATGGGAAGTAGATGAGGTAGTACCTATCACCTGTATTATTATGAAACCTTTGGGAGTTACTTCTACGTTTGCTTATTATGCCATGCTATGCTAGTAGACGTGGATTGGGTGAGTGATATCCATGACAGATGTGAGTTGATAATTTTAATGGTTTATCTAAGGTGGCAACTTAAACACACATCTGGGTGGATTGAGGCACCTGATGTCTATCAGGACTTGCCTGTTTTTTTTCGGACCGCCACCCAGGCTCAAAGGGATCATAAGATCTTTCATGCTAGAAACTTCCGTGTGCAGCCACATGCTACTATGGGCTCTGGCATAGTTGACTAAGTTGTGCGAACTCTTACGGGGTGGACTAGCAGATGTAGGGGTTGTAGGTGGTACGGTCTACCCCACATGTAAGGTGCTAGCGCTTCTGAAAGACTATGTCTCGGTCATCCGTTTCTCAAACACCATGTAGTGCGAGAAAACAAACGGAGGCGATCAAGTCATGTGGGGAAAAGTGCGCAAACCTCTGCAGAGTGTACAAACTAATCATGATTAGCCGTGTCCCCGGTTATGGACAACTTGAGTATCTAGTACTTGAATATCATGTGAATCTCAACATGTTACTTCTAATTAATGTTGTTGGGTTTTAATTATTTTTAATTGGGATTGAGAATGCTGTCAACCATTCTCAATGTTCAACAACCACCATGATAGTTAAATAAATTTATTCCTTTGCAGTAGGGAAAAATTGGCTTTACGCAAAAACCTTATAACCATAGAGCTTTTCCACCAGCCATATATGCATATAGTGATAGCCATTGTTCATCATTTTCTCTATGGTGTGAATTTGCTAGTACATTCAATGTACTGACCCGTTTCGGGCTGCAACGTCTCATGTTGCAGGATTATCTTACGACGAGTAAGTGATACGTTAGGGTTACGATTTCTACACTCAACTTTGCCATTGGTGTTGATGGGAATCCACAACCTTGTTGCTTCCGCTATTTGGATTGAGGTAATAGTATTTACGTTACTTTATACATGTGATTTACCTCTGTTATAAATCCTTCGAGTACTGTGTGTGTCAGCATACTGATCCAGGGATGACACATAAGCACAGAGACTTGATCCATTCGGGTCGGGTCGCTACAGACCCTGAAGGGATTGACAACCCCTAATCGCGTTGGTTGCGAGTAGCTATCGCTTTGTGCAGGTACGAGGGACTTGAGCGTGGGCTCCTACTTGATTGATACCTTGGTTCTCAAAAACTGAGGGAAATACTTATGCTACTCTGCTGCATCATCCCTTCCTCTTCAGGGAAAACCAACGCAAGCTCAAGACATAGCAAGTATTAGTAAGGTACACATCAATAACATGTTTATCAAATATATCTTTCACTTTGCCATGCTTCTTCTCCGCCAAATACTTGGGGCAGTTCCGCTTCCAGTGACCAGTTCCTTTGCAGTAGAAGCACTCAGTCTTAGGCTTAGGTCCAGACTTGGGCTTCTTCACTTGAGCAGCAACTTGCTTGCCGTTCTTGAAGTTCCCCTTCTTTCCTTTATCCCTTTTCTTGAAACTGATGGTCTTGTTGACCATCAACAGTTGATGCTCTTTTTTGATTTCTACCTCCGCAGCCTTTAGCATTGAGAAGTGCTCTATCATCAGGAAGATTAACTCCCAGCTGAGTCAAGTGGTTGTGGTACCCAGACATTCTGAGTATATGTTCACTGACAGAACTATTCTCCTCCATTTTGCAGCTGTAGAACTTATTGAAGACTTCATATCTCTCAATTCGGGCATTTTCTTGAAATATTAATTTCAACTCATGGAACATCTCATATGCTCCATGACGTTCAAAACATCGTTGAAGTCTCGGTTAAGCCGTAAAGCATGGCACACTGAACTATCGAGTAGTCATCAGCTTTGCTCTACCAGGTGTTCATAACATCTGGCGTTGCTCCTGCAGCAGGTTTGTCACCTAGCGGTGCTTCCAGGACATAATTCTTCTGTGCAATAATGAGGATAATCCCCAAGTTACGGACCTAGTCCGTGTAGTTGCTACCATCATCTTTCGACTTAGCTTTCTCTAGGAATGAATTAAAATTCAACGGAACAACAACATGGGCCATCTATCTACAACAACATAGACATGCAAAATACTATCAGGTACTAAGTTCATGATAAATTAAAGTTCAATTAGTCAAATTACTTAAGAACTCCCACTTAGATAGACATCCCTCTAATCATCTAAGTGATCACGTGATCCATATCAACTAAACCATGTCCGATCATCACGTGAGATGCAGTAGTTTTCAATGGTGAACATCACTATGTTGATCACATCTACTATATGATTTACGCTCGACCTTTCGATCTTAGTGTTCCGAGGCCATATCTGCATATGCTAGACTCGTCAAGTCTAACCCGAGTATTCCGCATGTGCAAAACTGGCTTGCACCCATTGTATGTGAACGTACAACTTATCACACCCAATCATTACATGGTGTCTCGGCACGACGAACTATAGCAATGGTGCATACTCAGGGAGAACACTTATACCTTGAAATTTAGTGAGAGATCATCTTATAATGCTACCGTCGAACTAAGCAAAATAAGATGCATAAAGGATAAACATCACATGCAATCAATATAAGTGATATGATATGGCCATCATCATCTTGTGCCTTTGATCTCCATCTCCAAAGCACCGTCATGATCACCATCGTCGCCGGCTTGACACCTTGATCTCCATCGAAGCATCATTGTCATCTCGCCAACTATTGCTTCTACAACTATCGCTACGGCTTAGTGATAAAGTAAAGCAATTACATGGCGATTGCATTTCATACAATAAAGCGACAACCATATGGCTCCTGCCAGTTGCCGATAACTCTGTTACAAAACATGATCATCTCATACAATAAAATTTAGCATCATGTCTTGACCATATGACATCACAACATGCCCTGAAAAAACAAGTTAGACGTCCTCTACTTTATTGTTGCAAGTTTTACGTGGCTGCTATGGGCTGAGCAAGAACCGTTCTTACCTACGCATCAAAAACCACAACGCGGTATAGTGATTACTTTTTTATCCCTGTTCATTGAATCCAATTCAACTAAAGCTGGAGAAACAGACACCCACTAGCCACCTGTGTGTGAAGCACGTCGGTAGAACCAGTCTCGCGTAAGCGTATGCGTAATGTCGGTCTGGGCCGCTTCATCCAACAATATCGCTGAATCAAGAATCAACTAGTGACGGCAAGCAATATGTATATACCCATGCCCACAACTCCTTTGTGTTCTACTCGTGCATACATGATACGTCTCTGCTTATCTACTTTTCCAAACACATTTGCCCTTGTTTTGGACTCTAACTTGCAAGATTTGAATGGAAGTAACCCGGACTGACGCTGTTTTTAGCAGAATTGCCATGGTGTTATTTTTGTGCAGAAATAAAAGTCCTCAGAATGACCTGAAAATCAATGGAGATTATTTTTGGAATATATAAAAAATACTGGAAGAAGAATCCACATCAGGGGCCCACATCCTGTCCACGAGGGTGGGGTGCACGCCTCGCCCCTGGGCGCGCCCCTGCCTCGTGGGCCTCCTGACGCTCCACCGACCTCAACTCCAACTCCATATATTAGTGTTCGGGGAAAAAAATCAGGGACAAGGATTCATCGCTTTTTACGATACGTAGCTGCCGCCAAGCCCTAAACTCTCTTGGGAGGGCTGATCTGGAGTCCGTCCGGGGCTCCGAAGATGGGAATCCGTCGCCATCGTCATCATCAACCTTCCTCCATCTCCAATTTCATGATGTTCACCGCCGTGCGTGAGTAATTCCAACGTAGGCTTGCTGGGTGGTGATGAGTTGGATGAGACTCATCATGTAATTGAGTTAGTTTTGTTAGGGTTTGATCCCTAGTATCGACTATGTTCTGAGATTGATGTTGCTATGACTTTGCTATGCTTAATGCTTGTCACTAGGGCTCGAGTGCCATGATTTCAGATATGAACATATTATGTTTTCATGAATATATGTGAGTTATTGATCCTATCTTGCAAGTCTATAGTCACCTATTATGTGTTATGACCCATTAACCCCGAAGTGACAATAATCGGGACCATTACCGGTGATGACCGTAGTTTGAGGAGTTCATGTGTTCACTATGTGTTAATGCTTTGGTCCGGTACTCTATTAAAAGGAGGCCTTAATATCCCTTAGTTTCCAATAGGACCCCACTGCCACGGGAGGTAGGATAAAAGATGTCATGCAAGTTCTTTTCCATAAGCACACATGACTATATTCGGAATACATGCCTACATTACATTGATGAACTGGAGCTAGTTCCGTGTCACCCTATGTTATAACTGTTGCATGATCGATTGCATCCGACATAATTCTCCATCACCGATCCAATGCCTACGAGCTTTTCATGTATTGTTCTTCGCTTATTTACTTTTCCGTTGCTACTGTCACAATCATTATAAAACCAAAAATATTACTTTTGCTACCATTACCACTACTATCATATTACTTTGCTACTGAATACCTTGCTGCAGATATTAAGTTTCCAGGTGTGGTTGGATTGGCAACTCAGCTGCTAATACTTTAGAATATTCTTCGGCTCCCCTTGTGTCGAATCAATAAATTTGGGTTGAATACTCTACCCTCAAAAACTGTTGCGATCCCCTATACTTGTGAGTTATCAAGACTATTTTCTGGCGCCATTGCCGGGGAGCATAGCTCTATTCTTTGAGTCACTTGGGATTTATATCTGCTTATCAGTATGAAGAACTTGAAAGATCAAAGAACCAAGATTTTTCCCTCAACTACGAGGGGAGGTAAGGAACTGCCATCTAGCTCTGCACTTGTGACACCCCGAGTCCGATGCGCCAGGTGTCTTCCAGTTATTCGCTGTTTGTTGCCGTGTTATTCGCTTGCGTGTTGCATCTTGGCATGTCATCATGTGCATTGCATCATCATGTTTTCAAAACTTGCATCCGTCCCGGCCTCCCCGTTCTTTCCGTTGTCTGTTCTGAGCCCAGACACACTTGCACGCGCCCGTGGCATGTCCGAAATAGTATTTTATAAGTGGCCGGAAAATGTTCTCGGGATGGGTTGAAAGTTGGCATGTGGTGTTGTTATAGTGTAGATAGGTAGCCTGCCAAGTTTCATCGCATTCGGAGTCCGTTTGATGCCCCAACGGATAACTATAGCGGCAGTATAGCCGGTATATCGTCGGACGTTTCCGGTCTCCATAAACGGTTGCCGGGTTGCTTTCCTCCTGTCTCTTCTGAGTCCAACCGCACACTTTACCTTGTCCGTATAACCCTCTCTGCACAGTGCATTGACCCCCTCGCCCGTCCGAAAGCTGTCCCGGACCTGACCTGGGCAGTTGTCACCGTTGGACTCAGATAATCCCCTAACATCTATAATACATCTCCATTTTTCTTTTTGGACTTCCTACCTATTTGTTTTTCGACCGCCCGATTACGATCGGAGGGACGAGGTAGCCCCTACCCAAAAATCCTATTACTATTTATAGTCCAACCCTAGACCAATCCCTAAAACCTAGGCTTCTTGTCCCATCGCGCCGCCACCCGCTCAATCCCCATCGGGATCACCAGCAACCAACCAGTGCGCTCCACCAATCCAAGCCCCCGATCCAATCCACCATCCAACCATCTCCCTCGATTTGCGCCACCGCCCAACCACAGCCGCCCCTGCCCCTCCTCAGTTTCCCTCGCCTGCAACCACCTCTCAGCGCCTCCAGGAACACGTCGTGCTCCTTCTCGCCTGCCCGAGCGCCCGAGGTTGCATGAGCCTCCGCTCGTTCACGCCGTGTGCCGCCGCTCACTCTTCTGTGCAGCCCCGAAACTCTCCACACCCTGCGTTCGTCCTCGCGACCAGCTGCGTCGCCGGAGATCCCCTTCAGTCCGTTGCCCTCGGAGACGCCACGACCGTGCCAGAGCTTTGTCTCGTTCCCGACCATCCTCGCCGGCCTCCAGTTCGGCTCGCCCGCGCCGGGGTTTCCCAGCCGTCGCCTGCCTCGTCGTCATCGCGCCAAGGCTGATGCCCCTCTGCTTGGCTCAACTCATCGCCGACCTTCCCTACCTCGGCCAAGTGGAGATTCAGCGCCTCGACGCCCGGATCCAGCCGTCTCCGCATCGCCAGCGTGCTCGATGCCTCCTCCTCGCGCGCCCGTCGCCCTCGCCTTCTCTCTTCTTCTCCTTTCCGTTCTGCTTCTCTGAATATCTCTCTCTCTCTCTATCCTTGCCTCGAACAAGAACCAGCCGGTGCCACCATCTTCAGAGATGGGCTCCCACCGGCCGGGTCTGACGCAGTCCCCGTGTCCTCGGCCTCGTTCCCGCCTCCGGGGCGCCGCGCCGCCCCACAAGAGATCATCTCCGCCTCCCTTGCCCGTTCCCGACCGGTGTCGCCCTGAACCTGTGGCTGCCGTTTTTCTTCAGAAACAAGCAGGTCGCTCGTCCTGTGGCCGCTCGCGTTGACCGAGCCACTTCAGCACCAGGCCGCAACCGCAGCATGCATCAGGCCCGGCGGCCTCCCCTCCAACTCATGGGCCAAGCCCATGGTGAGACCCACTTCAGCCCCTGTACTCTGTCCGGCCAGAAGTTTTGGCCTGTTTCACGTTTTTTTCACAAAACGAATTTCCTTTTATCCACGGGATTTCAGTTTTACACTAAAGCCCCTCTAGATCATGCATTTAATAAATCACAACATGTGCATCACTTGTAAAACCTCTATATATGAAAGTTGCTTAGAATTTTGTGTAGTTTCGTAATATGCCACTTTCAATCATGTTTAAAATGTCTAAAATGTTGTTTGTGTGTATTTTGCTTAATGCCATGTTAAAATGATTTATTTCATAACTAAATAACTGTAGCTCCAAATTTAATAAACTTTATATGTAAATGGGGTAGAAAAATGCCTAGTTTAACATGGTAGCATTACTTTGCATGTTTAACAACTCTAAAATATGGTTTAGGGCAGAACAGTACCAAATCCATAAATATGCATATGACGATTTTCCGGACTTGTTGCTTGTTGTTCTGGCCTCATTTAAACTTGCCTCGATAGGTAGTTTTATTATGCTTCACCTCTTGCCATGTTTAACAACATTTAATATTGTTGTGTACCTAAACGAGATCGAACTAAATAAGTCATGTGGTGTTCCGTCAATATACAACTCATTGCATATTGAGCTCCACTTAACTTGTAGTTTTGCTTGTGCATTTTGCCATGCCATGCCTCATTAAACCGACATGCATCATACTTGGTTGTGCATCATGCCATGATTTTGTGATGGTTGTTTACTATGTTGTTTGCTTCTTTTCGGGTGCTTCTCTCATTAGCTTCAGTTCCGTTCCGGAGTTGTGAGGATTCGTTTGACTACGTCCGTTTGTCTTCTTCATGGACTCGTTCTTCTTCCTTGTGGGTTTTCAGGCAAGATGACCATACCCTCGAAATCACTTCTATCTTTGCTTGCCAGTTGTTCGCTCTATTGCTATGCCGCGCTACCTACCACTTGCTATATCATGCCTCCCATATTGCCATGCCAAGCCTCTAACCCACCTTTCCTAGCAAACCGTTGTTTGGCTATGTTATCGCTTTTGCTCGGCCCCTCTTATGGCGTTGCTAGTTGCAGGTGAAGATGAAGTTTGTTCCATGTTTGGAACATGGATATGTTGGGATATCACAATATCTCTTATTTATATTAATGCATCTATATCCTTGGTAAAGGGTGGAAGGCTCAGCCTCATGCCTAGTGTTTTGTTCCACTCTTGCCGCCATAGTTTCCGTCATACCGGTGTTATGTTCCTTGATTTTGCGTTCCTTATGCGGTTGGGTGTTATGGGAACCCCTTGACAGTTTGCTTTGAATAAAACTCCTCCAGCAAGGCCCAACCTTGGTTTTACATTTGCCTCACCTAGCCTTTTTCCCTTGGGTTTCCGGAGCCCAAGGGTCATCTTTATTTTAACCCCTTCGGGCCAGTGCTTGTCTAAGTGTTGGTCCGAACCTGTCAGCCGCCGGTGGCCCCCAGGGACAACTCTGGGTTGGCCTACCGGAATCTTGGGCAATCCGGTGTTGCCCTAAGAACGAGATATGTGCAGCTCCTATCGGGATGTCGGCGCATCGGGTGGTCTTGTTGGTCTTGTTTTACCATTGTCGAAATGTCTTGTAACTAGGATTCCGAGTCTGATCGGGTCTTCTTGGGAGAAGGAATATCCTTCGTTGACCGTGAGAGCCTGTGATGGGCTAAGTTGGGACACCCTGTAGGGTTTGAACTTTCGAAAGCCGTGCCCGCGGTTATGTGGCAAATGGGAATTTGTTAATGTCCGGTTGTAGAGAACTTGGCACTTAACTTAATTAAAATGCATGAACCGCGTGTGTAGCCGTGATTGTCTCTTTTAGGCGGAGTCCGGGAAGTGAACACGGTTCTTGTGTTATGCTTGAACGTAAGTAGATTCAGGATCACTTCTTGATCACTTCTAGTTTACGACCGTTGCATTGCTTCTCTTCTCGCTCTTATTTGTGTATGTTAGCCACCATATATGCTTAGTGCTTGCTGCAGCTCCACCTCACTACCCTTCCCTACCCATAAGCTTAAATAGTCTTGATCTCGCGGATGTGAGATTGCTGAGTCCTCGTGGCTCACAGATACTTCCAAACAGTTGCAGGTGCTGATGATACTAGTGCAGATGACGCAACCGAGCTCAAGTGGGAGCTCGAAGAAGATCTTGTTCGTTGTGTTGTTTCGTTTCCTGTTGATCAGTAGTGGAGCCCAGTTGGGACGATCGGGAATCTAGCAATTGGGGTTTTCTTCTTTTATTTGGTTCCGTAGTTGGACCTTGATTGTATTCTGGATGATGTATGTTTAATTTGTATTTGTGTGAAGTGGCGATTATAAGCCAACTCTTTATCCCTTTCTTATTCAGTACATGGGATTGTGTGAAGATTGCCCCTCTTGCGACAAACCTACCATGCGGCTATGCCTCTAAGTCGTGCCCCGACATGTGGGAGATATAGCCGCATCGTGGGTGTTACATGTTGGTAATCAGAGCCATCCCCGACTTAGGAGCCCCCTGCTTGACCGAACCGTTGACGTTGTTGAGTCTAGGACCAAAAGTTTTGAGTCTTAGGATTATATATATCAGAGAGTAGGATTCTTTTTACTCCCCAGTCACTTCGTCGCTCTGGTGAGGCCTCCTGGCGTAGAGTTTTGACTCTTCTCTCCTCAAATTTCATGAAGATATTTTTAGGATCACGCGGGTATCTTGGAATCGTTCTGATGGTTTTGTGACGAGAACATTGTTCTTGGTGCCTCCTGACATTTAGGGGTTGTGGCAGTGTCCCGGGGAGTTGAGCTCCGAGGTGTTGTCGTCACAATTTTATCGTTGCAGTTCTGGAATACCTGAGTTTGCCGACATCGAAAATCTCTTTTATGCAGTTGTTGGTGAGATAACCTCGACGCCACCCAGTACTGGGGCGGGAGTTCGGGAGTATTGCCATAACTCGTATAACGGATGCTTTTCGAAGGTTGAGGTAAATGATTTCCGAAGGTTTCTTGGTTATGTGTTGAAGGATGGATACAGCTGGATGTAGGTATTGTTAGTTTGGGTGAGATATTATGCTTCCCCTATATCCCCAACACCTGATTGCATAACCAGAAAGTTTCGGGAGTTTATAAGTGGGAATTCAACTATATCGTAGGATACCTTTCCAACAGACTCATGATACGATGCAGGGTCTATCATATGTTTGTTTCCGGCTTATTATGCAAGCTAATCCTTTGTTTTGTTTTGGTTTGTGGTATTCGAGTTGCTTCGAAGTCAAATGTTGATTCCATACCTCGCCTAAGCGGTGTTCTCATATTTCTATGTGAATACCAATCCTTCATGATGATCGAGATTGTCATCTAAATCCTTTTCAACTGGTGTGCTTCAAGTGGATACAATCATTTCAACATTCGCAAGACCATCTCTCAGTTTTCTCAACGGTGTTCATTTCTTCTGCCCAAGTTGCCTTTGTTTTTTCCCGTCCTCCCACCCTTTTTTTTCTTCAAGGACTCAGATTTCTTAATCAAGTACCCATCTTATGGATGTGAAGTTTCTTCATTCTTTTCCTTCATGTTCTTATCCGGTGATTCTCAGGAAGATACTAAGGAAGCTTCAAGTTCATCATTCTTTGTTA
The DNA here is from genome assembly GCF_003073215.2 of Triticum urartu. Classification (NCBI taxonomy): domain Eukaryota; kingdom Viridiplantae; phylum Streptophyta; class Magnoliopsida; order Poales; family Poaceae; genus Triticum; species Triticum urartu. The sequence goes on along the minus strand of NC_053023.1, from coordinate 208,720,942 downwards.
CTTTTTCTTCTCCGGTGGATTCAAGTCAAGTTTTTGGTGTTGATTGTATTCCCTTCCTCGCTTCAAGTGCTTTTGTATGCCGGTGTATCTCTTAATCATTCACTTCTCACTATTCAATTATTCCGGAGTGCTGAAGATGTCTCAGAAGATTCCCGTTTCCATTCTTAGTTCGCTCAAGTTCTTTTGAGAATGTTATCTCATTCAAGCAACTTAATTCAACTGGCGCAATCTCCCTTTCAAGTAATCATTCAACGGTGTTTCTCTTGAGTGGGCCCTAACCCACAGGTCTTTTCCCAGGATCTTACCTGACTCTTGTTTTCTGGAATTGCTCTCAAATTCTTTTCCAAGTTTGACGTAAGAATGAGTTATCATCAGTCAAATGCCTTCTCCAAGATCGTTTTCACATTATTTCTATCGTTGGTTCAACCTTTCTAATTTTCATTCCGGAGTGTCTCAACAATTCATGGTGGTGTTTCTCGTCATCATTCTCGGATTTGAAGACTGAAGGAAAGTTTCTCTGCAATCATATCCATTCTTCCAAAGATTCATGGTTCTAGCTTCAGGCCATCCTCTCATATATTGTTTTTGATTGTGAAAATTATTTTCACCCATCAGGAACAATTTAGGACTCTTTTCAGTTTGATTCTTCGGAGCCCATCATCTCAGAATTACTCGTTCCAGCCTTTAGCTCTCGTTCTCCAAATCTTACCAGTGCATCGCTCAAGTATTCTTTAATCGGCTCGTGATCTCTTCGTTCTCATGTATATGAATCCTAGCAAGTATCTTCATTCGTTTTCCAATTCTTCCCGGTGAATTGTGCCTGTGCTACGTTCATTTTCAATTCTTATGGTGGTTCATTCAAGAGTTCTATTCCTTGGTTATCATATAAATTCATTCGTTCTTTCAAATCCTGACGGTGGTTCGTTGAAGACTTTCTCAAGTTTGCGCTATATCTATCTTAATCCTTTCTACAAGAATAAGTAGTATGCCAAATCCGTTGCTTGTCATCAATTTAAATTGGTGAAGGATAAGCATAATGTAATTCTTATTCTTGTTTCATCCAAGTGATTAATTCCTTATTCCGGAGGTTCATCAAAATTCTTGACTTCTTTTGTTCATCCTTCTTTTCCGGAGTTCCAAGTTTTTCCGCATTATCTCATCACGAAGCTCCATCTAAATCATCGCAAGGCTTCACTTTGTGTTTTCAACCTCTCTTTCCTTTCGTTTTATCATCCTTTTGTTACCGGAGTTCTTCATGGAGGCTCTACATGATGGTTCATAAAGGGTTTAATTCCTTCTCCAAGTGTTCATCAAGATTCTTTTCAGAGGAGTTCAAGCATTCTTCATCTTGCATTCCAAAGTGCAATTCTTTCTACCTTATCTTTTGGGATGGTGATATGCCATTCTTGAAAATTTTCTTTCATGTTTCATGATTCACTTGTTGTCAACAATGAGGTATTTTAAATCCATCAATTTCTTATGGTGTTATCTTGGAAAAATTCACCTAAAGCCTTCCATTGGGAATGCTGCTATCATGGTGTTTGTCAATGTTCCAAGTTTCTCCTTCTCTTCTCGATGAAAGAGTTTTCATCTTCGTGTTGCTCTCAAGCAATCAATCGTTTCCCGTAGTGGCATATATTCACCTCTAAGTTTTGAGCTGATCCCATAAGCCCACAACAAGCTTATTCTTACCGTTGGTGTTCATTTCCCAACAACTCCGTCCAATCCTCTATGGAAGGATGTTTTCAAACTCATTCGAGGTAGAAGATGTTGTTTTCTTCTTCGTTACTTTCAGCCTGTTCTATCTTTTGTTCTGGAGGCATTGTGATGTTGCACGCTTCGACCCATCATCCCATTTTTGTGAAGATCATGTTCCTTTCCTTGCTTATCCATTTTAGCCAGAGTGTCATGTCCTTCATTCAAGTTCTCTCATCTTACCAAGTTTTGCATCCCTTCTCAACTGGAGTGCTGTCTGAAATCTTTCTTACCCCTTGTGCCATTTTTTCAATAGTTCCGGAGGCAGTGTGTTGTTGTTTTCATCAAGTATCATCCAATCTTCCCAAGTTCATATTCAATTCATTTCATTTACAGTCGAAGTGCTGCCCAAATTATATCATTCTTACTACTTCTGTATCTTGTTCTAACCGGAGTGTTGTGTCTATCATTCCTCTTCTAACCGAAGTCACATCCAAGTGCTTTCATTTTGCCAAGTTCATATTCTTTGCCTTCCATTTCCAACCGGACTGTTGTCGTAATTGATCCTTATCGTTCCTTGTACATCTCGTTTCTACCAGAGTGCTTGCATGTACTTATTGTCCATTGCAACCCTTTTCTTATGTCTTTCAACCTACAAGGTTCTAGTAATGTTCCTTGTTCCTCTTTTCTAACTGAGTGTTTTCAACTTTGTGCATCTTCGTTGTATTCTTTCTTTCAATTTGTTCAACCTCTCAAGGTTTATGGTCTCATTCGTTTGTCCAAGAAGCAACTTTGTTTTACCTTTTCTCTTCCTCTTCCTTTTCCCTCCGATGGCATCCTAGATCTCGGGACGAGATCCTCTTGTAGTGGTGGAGTGTTGTGACGCCCCGAGTTCGATGCGCCAGGTGTCTTCCAGTTATTCGCTGTTTGTTGCCGTGTTATTAGCTTGCATGTTGCATCTTGGCATGTCATCATGTGCATTGCATCATCATGTTTTCAAAACTTGCATCCGTCCCGGCCTCCCCGTTCTTTCCCTTGTCTGTTCTGAGCCCAGTCACACTTGCACGCGCCTGTGGCATGTCCGAAATAGTATTTTATAAGTGGCCGGAAAATGTTCTCAGAATGGGTTGAAAGTTGGCATGCTGTGTTGTTATAGTGTAGGTAGGCCGCCTGCCAAGTTTCATCGCATTCGGAGTCTGTTTGACGCCCCAACGGATAACTATAGCGGCAGTATAGCCGGTCTATCGTCGGACGTTTCCGGTCTTCGGAAACGGTTGCCGGGTTGCTTTCCTCCTCTCTCTTCTCAGTCCAACCGCACACTTGACCTTCTCCGTCTAACCCTCTCTGCATAGTGCATCGACCCCCTCCCGCGTCCGAAAGCTGTCCCAGACCTGACCTGGGCAGTTGTCACCGTTGGACTCAGATCATCCCCTAACATCTATAACACATCTCCGTTTTTCTTTTTGGACTTCCTACCTATTTGTTTTTCGACCGTCCGATTACGATCGGAGGGACGAGGTAGCCCCTACCCAAAAATCCTATTACTATTTATAGTCCAACCCTAGACCAATCCCTAAAACCTAGGCTTGTCCCATCGCGCCGCCACCCGCTCAATCCCCATCGGGATCACCAGCAACCAACTAGTGCGCTCCACCAATCCAAGCCCCCGATCCAATCCACCATCCAACCATCTCCCTCGATTTGTGCCGCCGCCCAACCACAGCCGCCCCCGCTCCTGCTCAGTTTCCCTCGCCCGCAACCACCTCCCAGCGCCTCCTGGAACACGTCGTGCTCCTTCTGGCCTGCCCGACCGCCCGAGGTTGCACGAGCCTCCGCTCGTTCACGCCGTGCATCGCCGCTCACTCTTCTGTGCAGCCCTGAAACACTCCACACCCCGCGTTCGTCCTCGCGACCAGCTGCGTCGCCGGAGATCCCCTTCAGTCCGCTGCCGTTGGAGACGCCACGACCGCGCCAGAGCTTTGTCTCGTTCCCGACCATCCTCGCCGGCCTCCAGTTCGGCTCGCCCGCGCCGGGGTTTCCTAGGCGTCGCCTGCCTTGTCGTCATCACGCCAAGGCCGACGCCCCTCTGCTTGGCTCAACTCGTCGCCGGCCTTCCCTGCCTCGGCCAAGTAGGGATTCAGCGCCTCGCCGCCCGGATCCAGCCGTCTCCGCGTCGCCAGCGCGCCCGATGCCTCCTCCTCGCGCGCCTGTCGCCCTTGCCTTCTCTCTTCTTCTCCTTTCCGTTCTGCTTCTCTGAATATCTCTCTCTCTATGTCCTTGCCTCGAATAGGAACCAGCCGACGCCACCATCTTCAGAGACGGGCTCCCGCCGGTCGGGTCCGACGCAGTCCCCGTTTCCTCGGCCTCGTTCCCGCCTCCGGGGCGCCGCGCCGCCCCACAGGAGATCACCTCCGCCACCCTTGCTTGTTCCCGATCGACGTCGCCCTGAACCTGTGGCTGCCGTTTTTCTTCAGAAACGAGCAGGTCGCTCGTCCCGCGGCCGCTCGCGTTGACCGAGCCACTTCAGCACCAAGCCGCAACCGCAGCATCCATCAGGCCCAGTGGCCTCCCCTCCAACTCATGGGCCAAGCCCATGGTGAGACCCCCTTCAGCCCCTGTACACTTTCGGGCCAGAAGTTTTGGCCTGTTTCACGTTTTTTTCTCACAGAACGAATTTCCTTTATTCCAGGGGATTTCAGTTTTACACTAAAGCCCCTCTAGATCATGCATTTAATAAATCACACCCTGCGCATCACTTGTAAAAACTCTATATATGAAAGTTGCTTAGAATTTTGTGTAGTTTCGTAATATGCCACTTTCAATCATGTTTAAAATGCCTAAAATGTTGTTTGTGTGTATTTTGCTTAATGCCATGTTAAAATGATTTATTTCATAACTAAATAACCGTAGCTCCAAATTTAATAAACTTTATATGTAAATGGGGTAGAAAAATGCCTAGTTTAACATGGTGATATTACTTTGCATGTTTAACAACTCTAAAATATGGTTTAGGGCAGAACAGTACCAAATCCATAAATATGCATATGAGGATTTTCCGGAATTGTTGCTTGTTGTTCTGGCCTCATTTAAACTTGCCTAGATAGGTAGTTTTATTATGCTTCACCTCTTGCCATGTTTAACAACATTTAATATTGTTGGGTACCTAAATGAGATTGAACTAAATAAGTCATGTGGTGTTCTGTCAATATGCAACTCGTTGCATATTGATCTCCACTTAACATGTAGTTTTGCTTGTGCATTTTGCCATGGCATGCCTCATTAAACCGGACATGCATCATACTTGGTTGTGCATCATGCCATGATTTAGTCATGGTTGTTTACTATGTTGTTTGCTTCTTTCCGGGTTGCTTCTCTTGTTAGCTTAGGTTCTGTTCCGGAGTTGTGAGGATTCGTTCGACTACGTCCGTTTGTCTTCTCCATGGACTTGTTCTTCTTCCTTGCAGGTTTTCAGGCAAGATGACCATACCCTCGAAATCACTTCTATCTTTGCTTGCCAGTTGTTCACTCTATAGCTACGCCGCGCTACCTACCACTTGCTATATCATGCCTCCCATATTGCCATGCCAAGCCTCTAACCCACCTTTCCTAGCAAACCATTGTTTGGCTATGTTACCGCTTTTGCTCGGCCCCTCTTATAGCGTTGCAAGTTGCAGGTGAAGATGAAGTTTGTTCCATGTTTGGAATATGGATATGTTGGGATATCACAATATCTCTTATTTATATTAATGCATCTATATACTTGGTAAAGGGTGGAAGGCTCGGCCTTATGCCTGGTGTTTTGTTCCACTCTTGCCACCCTAGTTTCCGTCATACGGGTGTTATGTTCCTTGATTTTGCGTTCCTTACGTGGTTGGGTGTTATGGGAACCCCTTGACAGTTCGCTTTGAATAAAACTCCTCTAGCAAGGCCCAACCTTGGTTTTACATTTGCCTCACCTAGCCTTTTTCCCTTGGGTTTCCGGAGCCCAAGGGTCATCTTTATTTTAACCCCCCCAGGCCAGTGCTTGTCTAAGTGTTGGTCCGAACCTGCCAGCCACCGGTGGGCACCAGGGGCAACTTTGGGTTGGCCTACCAGAATCTTGGACAATCCGGTGTTTCCCTGAGAACGAGATATGTGCAGCTCCTATCGGGATGTCGGCGCATCGGGCGGTCTTGTTGGTCTTGTTTTACCATTGTCGAAATGTCTTGTAACCGGGATTCCGAGTCTGATCGGTTCTTCCTGGGAGAAGGAATATTCTTCATTGACCGTGAGAGCTTGTGATGGGCTAAGTTGGGACACCCCTGCAGGGTTTGAACTTTCAAAAGATGTGCCCGCGGTTTTGTGGAAGATGGGAATTTGTTAATGTCCGATTGTAGATAATTTGGCACTTAACTTAATTAAAATGCAACAGCCGCGTGTGTAGCCATGATGGTCTCTTTTCGGCGGAGTCCGGGAAGTGAACACAGTTCTTGTGTTATGATTGAACGTAAGTAGATTCAGGATCACTTCTTGATCACTTCTAGTTCACGGCCGTTGCATTGCTTCTCTTCTCGCTCTTATTTGTGTATGTTAGCCACCATATATGCTTAGTGCTTGCTGCAGCTCCACCTCACTACCCTTTCCTACCCATAAGCTTAAATAGTCTTGATCTCGTGGGTGTGAGATTGCTGAGTCCTCGTGGCTCACAAATACTTCCAAACAGTTGCAGGTGCCGATGATACTAGTGCAGATGACGCAACCGAGCTCAAGTGGGAGCTCGAAGAAGATCTTGTTCGTTGTGTTGTTTCGTTTCCTATTGATCAGTAGTGGAGCCCAGTTGGGACAATCGGGAATCTAGCAATTTGGGTTTTTCTTCTTTTATTTGGTTCCGTAGTCGGACCTTGATTGTATTCTGGATGATGTATGTTTAATTTGTATTTGTGTGAAGTGGCGATTGTAAGCCAACTCTTTATCCCTTTCTTATTCAGTACATTGGATTGTGTGAAGATTACCCCTCTTGCGACAAACCTACCATGCGGCTATGCCTCTAAGTCGTGCCCCGGCACGTGGGAGATATAGCCGCATCGTGGGTGTTACAGCACTTGATTCACCTTTTGTTTTGAGTAAACTTGCGACACCTACACATGCTATTGATTCCGATAGATCGCATGTTATTGATGATGCCACTTCTTCTTTGCATGATACTTATGATGAAACCACTTCTATGCTTGATACTACTGTGCCATTAGGTGAACTTCTTGATGAACAACTTGCTAGGGCTAGAGAGAATGAAATTATTGAAACTGATAATATTGATGAAAGTGATGATGAAGATTCTCCCCCCTAGATATGAATTGCCTGTTGTTCCAGAGGGTTATGTTATGGATGAAGAAACTGGTAGAGACTTCTTAGCTTGCATTGATAGAACTGATCTTAAGAAATTATTAGTTAAACTTAAAGAAAAGTCTTTGAATGCTAGAATGAAATATGACCCTGCTTTTGCTACTTCACCTATCTTTATTACTGATAAGGATTATGATTTCTCTATTGACCCTGAGTTAATTACTTTGGTTAAATCTGATCCTTTTTATGGCTATGAATCTGAAACTGTTGTGGCACATCTTACTAAATTAAATGATATAGCCACCCCGTTTACTAATGATGAGAAAACTCGCTATTACTTTATCCTTAAGTTATTTCCGTTCTCATTAAAGGGTGATGCTAAAACATGGTTTAATTCTCTTGATCCTGGTTGTGTGCGTAGTCCCCAGGATATGATTTATTACTTCTCTGCTAAATATTTCCCCGCTCATAAGAAACAAGCCACCTTAAGGGAAATATATAATTTTGTGCAAATTGAAGAAGAGAGTCTCCCACAAGCTTGGGGAGGCTTCTCCAATTACTTAATGCTTTGCCTGATCATCCTCTTAAGAAAAATGAAATACTTGATATCTTTTATAACGGACTAACCGATGCTTCGAGAGACCACCTGGATAGTTGTGCTGGTTGTGTTTTCAGGAAAAGAACTGTTGATCAAGCTGAATTGCGATTGAATAATATGTTGACTAATGAAAACAATTGGACACTTCCCGAACCAACTCCTAAGCCAACTCTAAAAAAAGGGGTATTCTATTTCTCAGTCCTGGAGATATGCAACAGGCAAAGAAATCTATGAAAGAAAGAGGTATTAAAGCTGAGGATGTTAAGAATTTACCACCTATTGAAGAAATACATGGTCTTGATAACCCAACACAGGTAGTAAAGGTAAGTTCTCTCTATATATTTGATAAATGCGAAATTCCATTTACTAAGTGCTAGACAATGCTTGGATGAGTTTGATGACTTTATGGTTAAGCAAGAAAACTTCAATGCTTATGTTGGTAGACAATTGAAACACAATGCTGATATGCTTGAACACTTGAGTGATTATATGTCTAGAGTTAAAGGTGAACTTAAACTTATTAGTAAACATGCTTCTATGGTTACCACTCAAGTAGAACAAGTACTTAAAGCTCAGAATGATTTGCTCAATGAATTAAATAATAAGAAAAATGATAATGTTGTTAGAGTTATGACTAGAGGAGGTAAAATGACTCAGGAACCTTTGTATCCTCAGGGCCATCCTAAGAGAATTGAGCAAGATTCTCATAGAACTAATATTGATGCACCTAGCCCTTCTAAGAGGAAGAAAAAGAAAAATGATAGGACTTTGCATGCTTCTAGTGAACCTGTTGTTGACACACCTGAGAATCCCAATGATATTTCTATTTCTGATGTTGAAACACAATCTGGTAATGAACATGAAACTAGTGATAATGTTAATGATGATGTTCATGTTGGTGCTCAACCTAGCAATAACAATGATGTAGAAATTGAACCTGCTATTGATCTTGATAACCCACAATCAAAGAATCAACGTTATGATAAGAGAGACTTTGTTGCTAGGAAGCACGGTAAAGAAAGAGAACCATGGGTTCAGAAACCCATGCCATTTCCTCCTAAACCATCCAAGAAAAAGGATGATGAGGATTTTGAGCACTTTGATGAAATGATTACACCTATCTTTTTGCGTATGCGTTTGACTGATATGCTTAAAATGAATCCTTATGCTAAGTATATGAAGGATATTGTACTACTAAAAGAAAGATACTGGAAGCTGAAATTTCCAGCATGCTTGCTAATTATACTTTTAAGGGTGGAATACCAAAGAAACTTGGAGATCCCAGAGTACCAACTATACCATGCTTCATTAAAAGAAACTATGTTAAAACTGCTTTATGTGATCTTGGAGCCGGTGTTAGTGTTATGCCTCTCTCTTTATATCGTAGACTTGACTTGAATAAGTTGACACCTACTGAAATATCTTTGCAAATGGCTAATAAATCAATTGCTATACCTGTCAGTATTTGTGAGGATGTGCCTATTGTGGTTGCAAACGTTACTATTTTAACGGACTTTGTTATTCTTGATATTCCTGAGGACGATAGTATGTCCATTATTCTTGGAAGACCCTTTTTGAATATTGCAGGGGCTATTATTGATTGCAACAAAGGCAATGTCACTTTTCATGTTAATGGTAATGAGCATACGGTACACTTTCCGAGGGAACAACCTCAAGTCCACAGTATTAATTCTATTGGAAAATTTTCAACAATTACTATTGGAGCTTTTGAATTTCCTCTTCCTACTGTCAAGAAGAAATATGATATTCTTATTGTGGGGGATCTGCATATCCCCGTTGAGGTAACCTAGTGTTATTCGAAATTTCTCCGGTTTCATGTTATTCGAAATGAGTTTGTTAACAAAACCTGATCAACCTTGTTAGTGGATTCCTTTTGATGAGCATGAGATGGATGAAGTTAGAAAACACAACTCTTTGTACCCTCTTTTTACTTTCTGATATTTATATTAAATAAAGTAAAAATAGTATTTTCTGTTTGTTTTCTGAATTATCCATGCAATAAAAAATACCTCGAAAATAAAAGTTCTCCAAATGCCCTGAAATTTAAATATGATTTTTTCTAGAATATTTGAGAATATCTGGCACTGAGAAACACAGCAGGGGGAGCAACCACGTGCCCACGATGGTGGAAGGCGCGCCCACCCCCTGGGCGCGCCCCTGCCTCGTGGACCCCACGTGGGTCTCCTCCACTTATTCCAGCCACCACACACTCCTTCTTCCTCCCAAAAAATCATTATCCAACTCAAACCCGAGTTCTTGCTCATCTTGCTGGCATTTTTGATCTCCTTGCTCAAAGCTCCATTCACAAAACTGCTTTGGGGGATTCTTCTTCGGTATGTGACTCCTCCAATGGTCCAATTAGTTTTTGTTCTAGTGCTTTATTCATTGCAAATTTTTGCTGCTTAGGTGACCATGTTCTTGAGCTTGCATGTCAAATTTATATGGTCAAAAGTAGTTTTAATGCATGATATAGCCTCTAGGCACTTGTAGGAGTAGTTGCTATCAATTTTGTTGAGTTTGGCTCACTTTTATTTTAATTTACTAAAAATTTCAGAAATTTTTCAGTGGAAGAAATATGTTTACAAAAATGTACCAAGGTGGTTCCTCAAGGAAGCAAGGACCTAGGCCCGCAATATGCGAGCCGGACAATGAACTACCAACAGATGCTCAAGTGTGGCCTTGTGAATGGCCGTCCGAGGACTTCATGGTTCGGGCAGGGATTAAGGAGGAATTTGAAGCATATGTGCGTAACGCCGATCTTGAGAGCTTCGTGGTAGATAAGTGTCGTCAGTACCTCTATTTAACTGATTCATTTGTGAGAAGGTTTAAATTTACATCATCGCGCAACTCTCAAACTGTCCTATTTGATCTTTATGATAAATCTTATACCATGGACTTAGAAGATTTTAATACTGCTTGTAAACTCTGAAGGAAATATGCCCTAGAGGCAATAATAAAGTTATTATTTATTTCCTTATTTCATGATAAATGTTTATTATTCATGCTAGAATTGTATTAACCGGAAACATAATACATGTGTGAATACATAGACGAACAGAGTGTCACTAGTATGCCTCTACTTGACTAGCTCGTTGATCAAAGATGGTTATGTTTCCTAACCATAGACATGAGTTGTCATTTGATTAACGGGATCACATCATTAGGAGAATGATGTGATTGACTTGACCCATTCCGTTAGCTTAGCACTTGATCGTTTAGTATGTTGCTATTGCTTTCTTCATGACTTATACATGTTCCTATGACTATGAGATTATGCAACTCCCGTTTACCGGAGGAACACTTTGTGTGCTACAAAACATCACAACGTAACTGGGTGATTATAAAGGTGCTCTACAGGTGTCTCCGAAGGTACTTGTTGGGTTGGCGTATTTCGAGATTAGGATTTGTCGCTCCGATTGTCGGAGAGGTATCTCTGGGCCCTCTCGGTAATACACATCACTTAAGCCTTGCAAGCAATGCAACTAATAAGTTAGTTGCAAGATGATGTATTACAGAACGAGTAAAGAGACTTGGCGGTAACGAGATTGAACTAGGTATTGAGATACCGACGATCGAATCTCGGGCAAGTAACATACCGATGACAAAGGGAACAACGTATGTTGTTATGCGGTCTGACCGATAAAGATCTTTGTAGAATATGTAGGAGCCAATATGAGCATCCAGGTTCCGCTATTGGGTATTGACCGGAGACGTGTCTCGGTCATGTCTACATTGTTCTCGAACCCATAGGGTCCGCACGCTTAACGTTACAATGACAGTTTCATTATGAGTTTATATATTTTGATGTACCAAAGGTTGTTCGGAGTCCCGGATGTGATCACGGACTTGACGAGGAGTCTCGAAATGGTCGAGACATAAAGATCGATATATTGGACGACTATATTTGGACACCGGAAAGGTTCCGGGTAAGATTGGGACAATACCGGATCACCGGGAGGTTATCGGAACCCCCCGGGAGGTATATGGGCCTTATTGGGCCTTAGTGGAAAGGAGGGGAAAGGATCAAGGGAAGGGGCGCCCCCCCAAGCCCAATCCGAATTGGGAGGGGGGCCGGCCCTCCCTTTCCTTCCTCCCTCCTTCCTCTTCCTTCCCTCTCCTACTCCCAATAGGAAAAAGGGGAGTCCTACTCCCGGTGGGAGTTGGACTCCCCCCTTGGGCACGCCACCCTCCTTGGCCAGCCCCCTCCTCCACTCCTTTATTATACGGGGGCAGGGGGCACCCCAGAGACACAACAATTGATCATTGATCTCTTAGCCGTGTGTGGTGCCCCCCTCCACCATAATCCTCGATAATATTGTAGCGGTGCTTAGGCGAAGCCCTGCGACGGTAGAACAACAAGATTGTCACCACGCCGTCGTGCTGACGGAACTCATCCCCAACACTTTGCTGGATCGGAGTCCGGGGATCGTCATCGAGCTGAACGTGTGCAAAAACTTGAAGGTGCTGTAGTTTCGGTGCTTGATCGGTCGGCCCGTGAAGACGTACGACTACATCAACCGCGTTGTTATAACGCTTCCGCTTCCGGTCTATGAGGGTACGTAGACAACACTCTCCCCTCTTGTTGCTGTGCATCACCATGATCTTGCGTGTGCGTAGGAATGTTTTCGAAATTACTACGTTCCCCGACAGTGGCATCCGAGCCTAGGTTTTATGCGTTGATGTAATATGCACGAGTAGAACACAAGTGAGTTGTGGGCGATATAAGTCATATGCTTACCAGCATGTCATACTTTGGTTCGACGGTATTGTTGGATGAAGCGGCCCGGACCGACATTACGCATATGCTTACGCGAGACTGGTTCTACCGACGTGCTTTGCACACAGGTGGCTGGCGGGTGTCAGTTTCTCCAACTTTAGTTGAACCAAGTGTGGCTACGCCCGGTCCTTGCGAAGGTTAAAACAGCACCAACTTGACAAACTATCTGTGGTTTTTGATGCGTAGGTAAGATTGGTTCTTGCTAAGCCCGTAGCAGCCACGTAAAACTTGCAACAACAAAGTAGAGGACGTCTAACTTGTTTTTGCAGGGCATGTTGTGATGTGATATGGTCAAGGCATGATGCTAAATTTTATTGTATGAGATGATCATGTTTTGTTGAAGTTATCGACAACTGGCAAAAGCTTTACGGTTGTCTCTTTATTGCATAAGATGCAAGCGCCAAATAATTGCTTTACTTTATCGCTATGCGATAGCAATAGTTGCAAGAGCAATAGTTGGCGAGACGACCATATGACGACACATTGATATAGATCAAGATGATGAAGATCACAAGCACAAGATGATGATGGCCATATCATACCACTTATATTGATTGCATGTGATGTTTATCTTTTATGCATCTTATCTTGCTTTGATTGACGGTAGCATTATAAGATGATCTCTCACTAAATTTCAAGATAAAAAGTGTTCTCCCTCAGTATGCACCGTTGCCAAAGTTCGTCGTGCCCAGACACCATGTGATGATCGGGTGTGATAAGCTCTACGTCCATCTACAATGGGTGCAAGCCAGTTTTGCACACGCAGAATACTCAGGTTAAACTTGACGAGCCTAGCATATGCAGATATGGCCACGGAACATTGAGACCGAAAGGTCGAGCGTGAAAGATATAGTAGATATGATCAACATAGTGATGTTCACCATTGAAAACTACTCCATTTCACGTGATGATCAGTTATGGTTTAGTTGATTTGGATCACGTGATCACTTAGAGGATTAGAGGGATGTCTATCTAAGTGGGAGTTCTTAAGTAATATGATTAATTGAACTTAAATTTGTCATGAACTTAGTCCTGGTAGTATTAGCATATCTATGTTGTAGATCAATAGCTCGCGTTGTTGCTTCCCTATGTTTATTTTGATATGTTTCTAGAGAAAAATTATGTTGAAAAATGTTAGTAGCAATGATGCGGATTGGATCTATGATCTGAGGATTATCCTCATTGCTGCACAGAAGAATTATGCCCTTGATGCACCGTTAGGTGACAGACCTATTGCAGGAGCAGATGCAAACGTTATGAACGTTTGGCTAGCTCAATGTGATGACTACTTGATAGTTTAGTGCACCATGCTTAACGGCTTAGAATTGGGACTTCAAAGACGTTTTGAACGTCATGGACCATATGAGATGTTCCAGGAGTTGAAGTTAATATTTCAAGCAAATACCCGAGTTGAGAGATATGAAGTCTCCAACAAGTTCTATAGCTAAAAGATGGAGGAGAATCGCTCAAGCAGTGAGCATGTGCTCAGATTGTCTGGGTAATACAATCGCTTGAATCAAGTGGGAGTTAATCTTCTAGATAAGATAGTGATTGACAGAATTCTCTAGTCACCATCACCAAGTTAGTAGAACTTCGTGATGAACTATAAAATGCAAGGGATAACGGAAACAATTCCCAAGCTCTTCATGATGCTAAAATCGATGAAGGTAGAAATCAAGAAAAACATCAAGTGTTGATGGTTGACGAGACCACTAGTTTCAAGAAAATGGCAAAGGGAAGAAGGGGAACTTCAAGAAGAAACGGCAAGCAAGTTGCTGCTCAAGTGAAAAAGCCCAAGTCCGGACCTAAGCTTGAAACTGAGTGCTACTACTGCAAAGGGACTGGTCACTGGAAGCGGAACTACCCCAAGTATTTGGCGATAAGAAGGATGGCAAACTGAACAAAGGTATATTTGATATACATGTTATTGATGTGTACTTTACTAGTGTTTGTAGCAACCCCTCAGTATTTGATACTGGTTCAGTTGCTAAGAGTAGTAACTCGAAACGGGAGTTGCAGAATAAACATAAACTAGTAAAGGGCGAGGTGACGATGTGTGTTGGAAGTAGTTCCAAGATTGATATGATCATCATCGCACACTCCTTATACTTTCGGGATTAGTGTTGAAACTAAATAAGTGTTATTTGGTGTTTGCGTTGAGCATGAATATGATTTGATCATGTTTATTGCAATACGGTTATTCATTTAAGTTAGAGGATAATTGTTGTTCTGTTTACATGAATAAAACCTTCTATGGTCATACACACCAACGAAAATGGTTTGTTGGATCTCGATCATAATGATACACATATTCATAATATTGAAGCCAAAAGATGCAAAGTTAATAATGATAGTGCAACTTGTTTGTGGCACTGCCGTTTAGGTCATATTGGTGTAAAGCGCATGAAGAAACTCCGTGTTGATGGACTTTTGGAATCACTTGATGCTTGCGAACCATGCCTCATGGGCAAGATGACTAAGACTCCATTCTCCGGAACAATGGAGCGAGCAACTGACTTATTGGAAATAATACATACTAATGTACGCGGTCCGATGAGTGTTAAGGCTCACGACAAGTATCATTATTTTCTGACCTTAACAGATGATTTGAGCAGATATGGGTATATCTACTTGATGAAACACAAGTCTAAAACATTTGAATAGTTCAAAGAATTTCAGAGTGAAGTGGAGAATCATCGTAACAAGAAAATAAAAGTTTCTACGATATGATCGCAGAGATAAAATATTTGAGTTACAAGTATGGCCTTCAGTTAAAACAATGTGAAATAGTTTCACTACTCACGCCACCTGGAACACCACAGTGTAATGGTGTGTTCGAACGTCATAACCGTACTTTATTAGATATGGTGCAATCTATGATGTCTCTTACCGATCTACCACTATCATTTTGGGGTTATGCATTAGAGACAGCTGCATTCACGTTAAATAGGGCACCATCTAAATCCGTTGAGATGACACTGTATGAACTATGGTTTGGCAAGAAACATAAGCTGTCGTTTCTTAAAGTTTGGGGTTGTGATGCTTATATGAAAAAGTTTTATCCTGATAAGCTCAAACCCAAATCGGAGAAATATGTATTCATAGGATACCCAAAGGAGCCTGATGGGTACACCTTCTATCACAGATCCGAATGCAAGACATTCGTTGCTAAGAATGAATCCTTTCTAGAGAAGGAGTTTCTCTCGAAAGAAGTGAGTGGGAGGAAAGTAGAACTTGATGAGGTAACTATACCTGCTCCCTTATTGGAAAGTAGTTCATCATAGAAATCTGTTCCTGTGACTACTGCACCAATTAGTGAGGAAGCTAATGATGATGATCATGTAACTTCAAATCTTGTTACTAACAAACCTCGTAGGTAAACCAGAGTGAGATCCGCACCAGAGTGGTACGGTAATCCTGTTCTGGAGGTCATGTTACTTGACCATGACGAACCTGCGAACTATGAGGAAGCGATGGTGAGCCCAGATTCCGCAAAATGGCTTGAGGCTATGAAATCTGAGATGGGATCCATGTATGAGAACAAAGTGTGGACTTTGGTTGACTTGCCCGATGATCGGCAAGCGATAGAAAATAAATGGATCTTCAAGAGGAAGACAGACACTGATAGTAGTGTTACTATCTACAAAGCTAGAATTGTCGCAAAAAGTTTTTCGACAAGTTCAAGGTGTTGACTACGATGAGAGTTTCTCACTCGTATTTATGCTTAAGTCTATCCGAATCATGTTAGCAATTGCCACATTTTATGAAATCTGGCAAATGGATAAACAAAACTGCATTCTTTAATGGATTTATTAAAGAAGAGTTGTATATGATGCAACCAGAAGGTTTTGTCAATCCTAAAGGTACTAACAAAATATGCAAGCTCCAGCAATACATCTATGGACTGGTGCAAGCATCTCGGAGTTGGAATATGCAGACTTGCGGTGAAGCCTGTATTTACAGACTTGCGGTGAAGCCTGTATTTACAAGAAAGTGAGTGGGAGCACTACAACATTTCTTATAAGTATATGTGAATGACATATTGTTGATCGGAGATAATGTAGAATTATTCTGCAAAGCATAAAGGAATGTTTGAAAGGAGTTTTTCAAATAAAGACCTCGGTGAAGCTGCTTACATATTTAGCATCAAGATCTATAGAGATAGATCAAGACGCTTGATAAGTTTTTCAATGAGTACATACCTTGACAAGATTTTGAAGTAGTTCAAAATGGAACAGTCAAATAAGAAGTTCCTGCCTGTGTTACAAGGTGTGAAGTTGAGTAAGACTCAAAACCTGACCACGGCAGAAGATAAAGAGAGAATGAAAGTCATTCCCTATGCCTTAGCCATAAGTTCTATAAAGTATGCCATGTTGTGTACCAGACCTATTGTATACCCTGCCCTGAGTTTGGCAAGGGAGTACAATAGTGATCTAGGAGTAGATCACTGGACATTGGTCAAAAAATATCCTTAGTGGAATAAGGATATGTTTCTCGATTATGGAAGTAACAAAAGGTTCATCGTAAAGGGTTACGTCAATGAAAGTTTTGACACTGATCCAGATGACTCTAAGTCTCAATCTGGATACATATTGAAAGTGGGAGCAATTAGCTAGAGTAGCTCCATGCAAAGCATTGTTGACATAGAAATTTGCAAAATACATGCGGATCTGAATGTGGCAGACCCGTTGACTAAACTTCTCTCACAAGCAAAACATGATCACACCGTAGTACTCTTTGGGTTTTAATCACATAGCAATGTGAACTAGATTATTGACTCTAGTAAACCCTTTGGGTGTTGGTCACATGACGATGTGAACTATTGGTGTTAAATCACATGGTGATGTGAACTAGATTATTGACTCTATTGCAAGCGGGAGACTGAAGGAAATATACCCTAGAGGCAATAATAAAGTTATTATTTATTTCCTTATTTCATGATAAATGTTTATTATTCATGCTAGAATTGTATTAACCGGAAACATAATACATGTGTGAATACATAGACAAACAGAGTGTCACTAGTATGCCTCTACTTGACTAGCTCGTTGATCAAAGATGGTTATGTTTCCTAACCATAGACATGAGTTGTCATTTGATTAACGGGATCACATCATTAGGAGAAGGATGTGATTGACTTGACCCATTCCTTTAGCTTAGCACTTGATTGTTTAGTATGTTGCTATTGCTTTCTTCATGACTTATACATGTTCCTATGACTATGAGATTATGCAACTCCCGTTTACCGGAGGAACACTTTGTGTGCTACCAAACATCACAACGTAACTGGGTGATTATAAAGGTGCTCTACAGGTGTCTCCGAAGGTACTTGTTGGGTTGGCGTATTTCGAGATTAGGATTTGTCGCTCCGATTGTCGGAGAGGTATCTCTGGGCCCTCTCGGTAATACACATCACTTAAGCCTTGCAAGCAATGCAACTAATAAGTTAGTTGCAAGATGATGTATTACAGAATGAGTAAAGAGACTTGGCGGTAACGAGATTGAACTAGGTATTGAGATACCGACGATCGAATCTCGGGCAAGTAACATACCGATGACAAAGGGAACAACGTATGTTGTTATGCGGTCTGACCGATAAAGATCTTTGTAGAATATGTAGGAGCCAATATGAGCATCCAGGTTCCGCTATTGGTTATTGACCGGAGACGTGTCTCGGTCATGTCTACATTGTTCTCGAACCCGTAGGGTCCACACGCTTAACGTTACGATGACAGTTTCATTATGAGTTTATATATTTTGATGTATCGAAGGTTGTTCGGAGTCCCGGATGTGATCACGGACTTGACGAGGAGTCTCGAAATGGTCAAGACATAAAGATTGATATATTGGACGACTATATTTGGACACCGGAAAGGTTCCGGGTAAGATTGGGACAATACCGGATCACCGAGAGGTTATCGGAACCCCCCGGGAGGTATATGGGCCTTATTGGGCCTTAGTGGAAAGGAGGGGAAAGGAGCAAGGGAGGGGGCGCACCCCCCAAGCCCAATCGAATTGGGAGGGGGCCGGCCCCCCTTTCCTTCCTCCCTCCTTCCTCTTCCTTCCCTCTCCTACTCCTAATTGGAAAAAGGGGAGTCCTACTTCCGGTGGGAGTTGGACTCCCCCCCTTGGGCGCGCCACCCTCCTTGGCCGCCCCCCTCCTCCACTCCTTTATATACGGGGGCAGGGGGAACCCCAGAGACACAACAATTGATCATTGATCTCTTAGCCGTGTGTGGTGCCCCCCTCCACCATAATCCTCGATAATATTGTAGCGGTGCTTAGGCGAAGCCCTACGACGGTAGAACATCAAGATCGTCACCACGCCGTCGTGCTGACGGAACTCATCCTCGACACTTTGCTGGATCGGAGTCCGGGGATCGTCATCGAGCTGAACATGTGCAAAAACTCGGAGGTGCCGTAGTTTCGGTGCTTGATCGGTCGGGCCGTGAAGACGTACGACTACATCAACCGCATTGTTATAACGCTTCCGCTTCCGGTCTACGAGGGTACGTAGACAACACTCTCCCCTCTCGTTGCTGTGCATCACCATGATCTTGCGTGCGCGTAGGAATTTTTTTGAAATTACTGCGTTCCCCAACAAACTCCCACAGCGGGGTAATGTTAGTGAACCTTGCAAATCTGAATATAAAGACTTTCTTGCTAGTATAACTGTGGGGGGATCTAGGGAAATCACGCAAGCTACCATAGGGAGCATTCATTTTCCTGCTATACATTATTTTGCTATCTTCATAGGTAGATGCATAAATGGTAAGGATGAGGTGTGACACATGTGTGTTCTTGATCTTAGTGTTCTCAAGAGTGCTGTATTAGGAGATAGACAATATAACTTGGGGGCCATTGTTGCACGTAGGTTGCATAATAATAGTATTGATGGAGATTTCTTTGGTGGAATTTATGCAACCCGTTTAGCTGATTTTCTTGAGATACCCATATGTGGAGATGATATTGAGTTGCCTCCTGCTTATTTAGATTATAATGCCATGGTTCGTCATCAGTTTGTTGAGAGGAACAATCAGTTCCTCCAGTACCGACTAATCTTCGACAGACGACGCACCTATCATGTCTCTCTCCCCGCTCCTGCTTTCTTTGACTTTCAGGAAAAAGGGAGACATGTTATAACCAGGGAGGAGGCGACCGAGTACGAGAGGAGGGCGGAGGCAGCTCGCCTCCAAGCTGCAGCTCATCGGGCAATTGCCGCTGCATCTCAGTACGACCCCAGCTACAACTTTGATCCATGGGCATAGACCAACTTAGGCCAAAAGCCTAAGCTTGGGGGAGTATGTATCTCTCACCGACATTACATTCATGTTCACACACTCATGCCAGTTGTCGGTGCTCATACTTTTTCATTGTATTATCCATGCTAGTTTATTTTCCTTTTAAGCTTTCTTCTTGTGTGTTTGAAAAACCTTAAGAAAAACCAAAAAAATTAGTTGTAGCTTTCAGCTAGTTTACTTTTCATGCCTGTAGTAGTAGTAATTAAAAAGAAAACCCAAAAAGATTTCTCGTCCTTCTTTTGCTTGTTGGGAGCTTTCCCGTGTAAATAGTTTTATTTCTTTTCTTTCCTTTGGGGGTCGAGAGGAGAAGAGCTTAATGAAAATGTTGAGTGGCTCTCATATGCATTACTGTTGATCTAGCAAAGAGCCCATATTACATTGTCTTCTCTCTTGGATTGAATGCTTGCAGATTCCAGCTTAGTCCAATGCACGTGCACTATTATTATTATCCACACCGTTCGGTCGTGCAAGTGAAAAGCAATAATGACAATATACGATGAACGTACTGAGATGAGAAAAGCTGGTATGAACTCTACCTCTCTTGTTTTTGTAAATATGATTAGTCCATCGTTCCTGATTTAGCCTATTATGAAAGAAACATGTTTGCAATGACAATTAGAGATTATAGTTGCTTCTGCCATGCTTAATTAGCTAGGGGTTTATAATGGTTTACATTGCGTGCCAACATGCTATTAAAATGGTTGTGATGTGGTATGATAGGGTGGTATCCTCCTTTGAACGATTCGAGTGGCTTGACTTGGCACATGTTCACACATGAAGTTGAAACAAAATCAACATAGCCTCTACGATATTTATGTTCATGGTGCATTATATCCTACTCATGCTTGTATTCGGTGTTGATTAATTTTAATGCATGTTCATGACTATTGTCGCTCTCTAGCTGGTCGCTTCCCAGTCTTTTTCTAGCCTTCACTTGTACTAAGCGGGAATACTGCTTGTGCATCCAATTCCATAAACCCCAAAGTTATTCCATATGAGTCCACCATACCTACCTATATATGGTATCTACCTGCCGTTCCAAGTAAATTTGTATGTGCCAAACTCTAAACCTTCAAATAAACATTCTGTTTTGTATGCTCGAATAGCTCATGTATCAACTAGGGTTGTCTGTATCCTCCATGCTAGGCGGGTTATTCTCAAGAGGAGTGGACTCCGCTCCTCATTCATGAGAAAATGGTTGGTCACCGGGATGCCCAGTCCCATGCTCAAATCAAATCAAAATAATTGCAAACAAAACTCCCCCAAGATTGTTGTTAGTTGGAGGCACCCATTGTTTCGCGCAAGCCATGGATTGATGCTTGTTGGTGGTGAGGGAGTATAAACTTTACCATTCTACTTGGGAACCGCCTATAATGTGTGTAGCATGAAAGATATCGAGATCTCTCAGTTGTTATGTTGACAATGAAAGTGTACCGCTCAAAATATTATTCATCTCTATTTCAAAACCGAGCTTTGGCACCTCTACAAATCCCTGCTTCCCTCTGCGAAGGGCCTATCCATTTACTTTTATGTTGAGTCATCATCCACTTATTAAAGAGCACCAGTTGGAGAGCACCACTGTCATTTGCATCCATTACTATTAGTTTACATTGAGTATGACTTGACTAGATCTCTTTTACCATGAATTACAATGTCTAGTCAGTCCTTGATCTTTAAAGGTGCTCTGCATTTATGTTTTGTGGTCTCAGAAAGGGCTAGCGAGATACCATCTTGTTATATCATATTACGATTGTTTTCAGAAAGTGTTGTCATCCGAGATTTATTATTATTGCTCGCTAGTTGATTATGCCATTGATATGAGTAAACATGAGACCTAAGTGTTATTGTGAAAACGGTTAGTTCATAATCTTTGCTGAAAACTTGAATGCTGGCTTTACATATTTACAACAACAAGAGAAAACAGAGTTTGTAAAAGTTTTTGTTTATCACTTTCAGTTTATCAACTGAATTGCTTGAGGATAAGCAAAGGTTTAAACTTGGGGGAGTTGATACGTCTCCGTCGTATCTACTTTTCCAAACACTTTTGCCCTTGTTTTGGACTCTAACTTGCATGATTTGAATGGAACTAACCCGGACTGACGTTGTTTTCAGCAAAATTGCCATGATGTTATTTTTGTGCAGAAATAAAATTTCTCGGAATGACTTGAAAATCAACGGAGATTGTTTTTGGAATATATAAAAAATACTAGAAGAAGAATCAACATCAGGGGGCCCACACCCTGTCCACGAGGGTGGGGGCGCGCCCCTGCCTCGTGGGCCCCCTGACGCTCCACCGACCTCAACTCCAACTCCATATATTCGTGTTCGGGCAAAAAAATCAGGGAGAAGGATTCATCGCGTTTTATGATACGGAGCCGCCGCCAAGCCCTAAACTCTCTCGAGAGGGCTGATCTGGAGTCCATTCGGGGCTCCGGAGAGGGGAATCCGTCGCCATCGTCATCATCAACCTTCCTCCATCACCAATTTCATGATGCTCACCGCCGTGCATGAGTAATTCCATCGTAGGCTTGCTGGATGGTGATGGGTTGGATGAGATTTATCATGTAATCGAGTTAGTTTTGTTAGGGTTTGATCCCTAGTATCCACTATGTTCTGAGATTGATGTTGCTATGACTTTTCTATGCTTAATGCTTGTCACTAGGGCCCGAGTGCCATGATTTCAGATCTGAAACTATTATGTTTTCATGAATATATGTGAGTTCTTGATCCTATCTTGCAAGTCTCTAGTCACCTATTATCTGTTATGATCCGTTAACCCCGAAGTGAAAATAATCGGGACCATTACCAGTGATGACTGTATTTTGAGGAGTTCATATATTCACTATGTGTTAATGCTTTGGTCCGGTACTCTATTAAAAGGAGGCCTTAATATCCCTTAGCTTCCAATAGGACCCCACTGCCACGGGAGGGTAGGACAAAATATGTCATGCAAGTTCTTTTACATAAGCACGCATGACTATATTCGGAATACAAGCCTACATTACATTGATGAACTGGAGCTAGTTCTGTGTCACCCTATGTTATAACTGTTGCATGATCGATTGCATCCGACATAATTCTCCATCACCGATCCAATGCCTACGAGCTTTTCATATATTGTTCTTTGCTTATTAACTTTTCCGTTGCTACTGTTACAACCATTATAAAACCAAAAATATTACTTTTGCTACCGTTACCACTACTATCATATTACTTTGCTACTAAATACCTTGCTGCAGATATTAAGTGGTTGGATTGAGAACTCAGCTGCTAATACTTGAGAATATTCTTTGGCTCCCCTTGTGTCGAATCAATAAATGTGGGTAGAATACTCTACCCTCAAAAATTGTTGCGATCCCCTATACTTGTGGGTTATCAATAAAACATCTATGCATAGACCTGGCTCGTATACCACTGTTGGGGAACGCAGTAATTTCAAAAAAATTCCTACGCACACGCGAGATCTATCATGATGATGCATAGAAACGAGAGGGGAAGAGTGTTGTCCACGTACCCTCGTAGACCGTAAGCGGAAGTGTTATGACAACACGGTTGATGTAGTCGAACGTCTTCACGATCCGACTGATCCTAGCACTGAAAGTACGGCACCTCCGCGATCTGCACACGTTCGGCTCGGTGACGTCCCACGAACTCTTGATCCAACTGAGTGTCAAGGGAGAGCTTCGTCAGCACGACAACGTGATGACGGCGATGATGAAGCTACCGGAACAGGGCTTCGCCTAAGCACTGCAATGATATGACCGAGGTGGATTATGGTGGAGGTGTGCACCGCACACGGCTAAGACAATAGTCAACTTGTGTGTTTATGGGGTGCCCCCTCCCCCGTATATGAAGGAGTGGAGGAGGGGGGAGGGCTGGCCCTCTATGGCGCACCCTGGAGGAGTCCTACTCCCACCGGGAGTAGGATTCCCCCCTTCCCTAGTTGGACTAGGAGAGGAAGGAAGGGGGAGGAAGGTGGAAGGAAAGGGGGGCCGCCCCCCACCCAATTCGGATTGGGCTTGGGGGGCGCCCCTCCTAGGCTCCATTCTCCTCTCTCCCACTATAGCCCAATAAGGCCCATATACTTCCCGGGGGTTCCGGTAACCTGCCGGTACTCCTGTATATTCCCGATTTCGCCCGAAACCATTCTGATGTCCAAACATAGGCTTCCAATATATCGATCTTTATGTCTCGACCATTTCGAGATTCCTGGTCATGCCCGTGATCACATCCGAGACTCCTAACTACCTTAGGTACATCAAAACGCATAAACTCATAATACCGATCGTCATCGAACGTTAAGCGTGCGGACCCTAGGGGTTCGAGAACTATGTAGACATGATCGAGATTCATCTCCGGTCAATAACCAATAGTGGAACCTGGATGCTCATATTGGTTCCTACATATTCTACGAAGATCTTTATCGGTCAAACCGCATAAAAACATATGTTGTTCCCTTTGTCATTGGTATGTTACTTGCCCGAGATTCGATCGTCGATATCATCATACCTAGTTCAATCTCATTACCGACAAGTCTCTTTACTCGTTCCGTAATGCTACATCCCGTAACTAACTCATTAGTGACATTTCTTGCAAGGCTTATAGTGATGTGCATTACCGAGAGGGCCCAGAGATACCTCTCCGATACACGGAGTGACAAATCCTAATCTCGATCTATGCCAACTCAACAAACACCATCGGAGACACCTGTGGAGCATCTTTATAGTCACCCAGTTACGTTGTGACGTTTGATAGCACACTAAGTGTTCCTCCGGTATTCGGGAGTTGCATAATCTCATAGTCATAGGAACATGTATAATTTATGGAGAAAGCAATAGCAGTAAACTAAACGATCATCGTGCTAAGCTAAGGGATGGGTCAAGTCAATCACATCATTCTCTAATGATGTGATCCCGTTCATCAAATGACAACTCTTTGTCCATGGCTAGGAAACTTAACCATCTTTGATCAACGAGCTAGTCAAGTAGAGGCATACTAGTGATACACTATTTGTCTATATATTCACACATGTACTAAGTTTCCGGTTAATACAATTCTAGCATGAATAATAAACATTTATCATGATATAGGAAATATAAATAACAACTTTATTATTGCTTCTAGGGCATATTTCCTTCACTTAGCCATAAGCTTATATGCCTAAATAGTTGATCTTCACTACTTATATTTCTCTTAACATGCACCCATGCCACACCAGCACA
This sequence comes from Triticum urartu, assembly GCF_003073215.2. Classification (NCBI taxonomy): domain Eukaryota; kingdom Viridiplantae; phylum Streptophyta; class Magnoliopsida; order Poales; family Poaceae; genus Triticum; species Triticum urartu. Next base: position 208,696,006 of record NC_053023.1, on the reverse strand, counting down.
CATGTCAGCTCATAATTTTTGCTCAACATGCAACAATGCTACCTCAAGATACAACTATGCATGAAAAAAACTTATATCAACATGCAACCATGCATGGAAAAGGTTAGGGATTTCAATTTTATTATGTTACTATATTCAATAAATAACCCACCACTATACAATAAACTATATGCAACTCTCACATTATTAATATTCATGTTCCATAAAATCAAATCCCACTGAATGCACTGTAACCAATACTATGATGCTACCTATTTTTCCTTATCCATGTAGCTCTGCCACATCAAAAAGCTACACATCCCCACTAGCTTATCCTTTTGCCATCTCCTTAAGCCACGTCACTGGTTCCAAAAAGCATCTATTCTTAAATAGATGCAACTAACTACCTATTTCCGTATTCAAGTAGCCATGCCACATCAGCAAGCCATGCACCCCGCTTGCTTTTTTTGCCATCTCATCAAGCCACATCATCAGGTTCAACAAATAACAATTAACATCTTAAGCTTTTGGTAAATTGACATGTTCACTTTCACACTTATATTTGATTGACAAAGTCAACACATGATTGATGTGAGCTTTTTCATTAATGCAATATTGGTATCTTCTGTTATCATCAGATCAAATGTAGGATTACCAATACATTCAAACCTCTTTTATTTTAGAGATCACGAAAACATTTATATTGTTTGTTTTTTACAAGGATGATCACCAGTAATTTTGAAATTCTTTTCTCTTTGATATAATTCGCAACATTGTACATATGTCATATTTGATATGAATTCAAATTCGTTCTGAAGATTTCCCACTACAACGAGTGGGCCATCTTCTAGTAATAGCAAAGTGCCACCACCTAGACTAGGATCACCTCTTTACGAAATACCTATGAGAAAACTTAAGTCATTAACCCGACTCCTATGTCACCTGCCTAGTGGCAACCTGGGAGTCTCACATCTGCCGCCACACTTAGGTCTCCCCTCGCTGCTCCTTTCGACGATGACCTCTTCCACGATGGCGATGGGCCCGCGCCAAAGGTTGCGGGAGGTGTTCTTTGGTGGTACATGTGGGTGGTTTTCATCCTCAGATCCGGCCAACAGCGGGCCCTACCCAATGGAGAGAGTCGGCAACCCTCCTATGCTGCCACACGTCCTACTGATGGGAAATGTGCGGACTAGCCCGCCCTAGTGTAGTGGGACCATTCTTGGTTAGAGCATGGTGTGCATCCATCCGGCTTCGAGGTGCCTCACCCCGTCTTCTATAATGGCGACTTCGGGCTACATCGCAGCGAGCATGGTGGCCCCACGCAGAGGTCATGAAGACTAGCACCCGCTGAGATCCCACATTTTGGTGCTTACCGGACTTGACAATGGGGTGATTCAGTTGGGCGGTTTGGTTTATTGTTGCTGGTCGAAGCAATGTATCGATTCCTGTTAGCACCAATGACGAGAGGACCTTGTGGATCTTGGGAGTTGTTTTCCTTATTAAAGGCGTCCTTGTGGATCTTCCACACCTCATCCACATGTGTGCTCTCCGAGCTAAAGCCTTAGATCCAACGTGAGGACCGAACGTCAGCATTGCCTTCGATGTCGTAACCTCCTTGGAGACGCCGTCTTGGAGAGCTTGTTTTTGACGCCCTGGTTGGAGTGCGGTTGGCCGATTTGAGCTATGTGGTTGCATGGGTGGTGGCGGGGGGGGGTGGCGTGGTGTTTGCTCCTGGTCTTTTCTTACTCGGGTCCACTTCTGCCGAGATGTACGCATTGGTATTTCCGTTTGACCAAAGTTTTTGCAAGAGCGTAATGCTCTCATATGAAATCGGATTAAAATGCCTTGTTCCCGATCGACACCCCTACCCCTCCTTTAGGTGTGTTGTTGTGTGGCAACAAGACAACATAGCTCAAGTCCATGCCTTTCTTGGTCAAATGAGGATAGAACTTGAAGTCATCATCCATGTTGGTTGTGTCGACAATTGCAAGCGACGACTCTTTCCTTCCATGTCTCTCCGGGGGCGAGGATTTGTGGCTCGTAGGTGTGGGGGCAAACATATTTCTGACCGTCCGATTGCCTCGCAATTCGGGAATTGGTTTGGTATTTGCATCTATTTTAACCCTTAATTACCTTAGATGGGGTCCATATGTGCAACTTTTCGTAGCGTTTGGTTGCTCCACCCATCCCACATCTCATGCATTTTCTTTTGAATTTAAAATTTGAATCTATTATGAACCAAAAGTCCAATTTAAATTTTGTTTGCATATTCGTCCTCCTTGTGATGACGATAGCTTTGAAACAAGACCACTCTTAAATACATTTTGACAAGTTTTTAAAACGCCACCAAGTTTCAACTACTTAAACTTGATAGGAATGAATGCCGAACACTTTCAATAAATCCCTCGCGTAGAAGTATTTTAACAATGTTTTCGGTAATATTTGTAGATACTACTCGAACTATTCCAGTATATTACTTTTTTTATACCACTAATTGATGATCTTTATTTTATTGGAAATTGTGTGAAGATTATTTGGATTTGATACAGTTACTTGTGCAAGCATTTTAATTCAGCAACTTTCAAACTAAAACTTAGACCATATACCCTAAACCTGAAAAACGAGTGAAACCTAATAAAAACGTAATATTACGACTATTAATTTTATAATATTTGAAATGTAGTAAAATTGTAGAAGTTGTCAAGATGTATTTGAAATCTGCCATGTTTGAAAGATTTCGTTGCAATGAACACAAATATGCAAGTGAAGCTTAATATTGCTTTTGGTTCAAAAGATCTAATATATTAAAATTTGAGACAAAATGAAAAAGCATGCGAGATGGGATCAGTAATGCATGCAACTCTGTCAAAACATGCATGCATGGACTCCACATACATTAATTAAGGAGCTTAATACCAAACAAGTTAATCACATGGCTAAAAGAGAGGGGGATAGAAACACGAGTTTTTTTCAAAGCAAGGCAGTCTAGAGGGCAAGGAAGAATATTATACGGGAACTTCATGATGATGTTGGTAATGTGATAACTGATGATCAGGCCATGGGCCATATGGTCACCTCATATTTTCAGAAAATCTTTACTATGGATCCTGGTTTGGATGCCTCGGGTGTGGTGGATCTTTATGATTCAGTAATTTTTGATGATGATAATTTAAAGCTTTGTGGTGAGTTTTTAGATAAAGAGATCTCGGATGCTCTCTTTCAGATTGTGCCCTTAAAAGCCCCAGGCCCCGATGGGTTTCCCGCGAGATTCTTCCAACACAGTTGGGAGATCCTGAAGGATAATATCATTCGAGCAGTCAGAGAGTTTTTTAGGAAGGGCATTATGCCAGAAGGGGTAAATGACACTTCCATAGTTCTAATTCCAAAAGTGGCCAACGCAATAAAATTATTTCAATACTGTCCTATCAGCTTGTGTAATGTGGTTTATAAAGTGGATTCCAAGTGCTTGGTTAACAGGTTAAGACCTCTTTTAGATGACATCATTTCCCCTGAGCAAAGTGCATTTATGTCTGGTAGGATAATCACTGACAATGTCCTAATTGCTTTTGAATGTATTCATTATATCAAACAAGATAAAGACCCATCCAAAAGCTTTTGAGCTTATAAACTGGATCTATCAAAGGCGTATGATCGGGTGGATTGGAATTTCTTGAAGCAAGTGATGCAAAAGATGGGTTTTGCCCGCCAATGGATTGACTGGATTATGACTTGTGTCACGTCGGTGAGATATTATGTGAGATTCAACGAAAGCCTCTTGGATTCATTTGCTCCATTGTGTGGACTTTGGCAAGGTGATCCACTCTCCTCGTTCTTGTTCTTGTTCATTCCTGACGGTCTGTCCTCGATTTTGAAACGCAAAGTTGAGCTGGGCACAATTACTCCAGTAATGATTTGCAGACGTGCACCGGGTATCTCGCATCTCCTTTTGCAGATGATTCACTTT